>NC_142345.1:20517500-20525000 GCF_054954075.1 Amborella trichopoda | reverse complement strand
ATGTGAACACATATATACATACACACATACACGCACACACACACACACACACATATATATATATATATATATATATATACATATACACATGTATTTGTATATATATATATGTGTATACACATATAAACAAATAGACATATATACCAATACAATTACACATTTATGTGTATATGTGTATATACATATATATTCATTTAAAAAAGTGTAAACTCATATGTACATATATACATATTTGTGTCTATGCGCATAAACATGTATATACATATATGTGTATTTGTATATGTATATATGTGTACACCTATACATATATGTGAAAGTATATACACATATATGTATACACATACATACATGTACACAAATATATTAATGTTTATATGTGTATACATATATATATATATATATATATATATATATATATATATATATATATATATATATATATATATATATATATATATATATATATATATATATATTTGTATATGTATATAAGGGTATACATGTAAATACAGATGTATACACATAAATACATGTATATATAAATATATGTATACGTATACATGCGTAAATTTTTATGTACACATGTAAAAATGTAAAAATATTTATATGTTAATATTAACATATAAATATTTACATATTTACATATCAATATTTTGGCATATGAATACATGTATATGTATATATGTATATAAACATATATATATATATATATATATATATATATATATATATATATATATATATATATATATATACATATACATATATGAACATATATGTATATATACATATATATATGTATATATACATATATGAATATACACATCCATATACACTTATTTATTATTTCATAAAAATACATTTATAAATATAGGTACATATATTTACATATATTTTCTGGTAAATATAAATAAATATATATAAATATATATATACATAAATATAGACATATACCTATATTTCATATATGTATATGTACATATATGTATTGAGTATATATGTATATATATATGTATATACACATATATATGTATATGTTTATATACATATACATATATATGTGTACATACATATATATATATATTTATACAAATATATACATATATATATATATATATACATGTATATATATGTATACATACATATATATATGCATGTATACATGCATATATATATGTATGTATACATATATGTACATGTATATATATATATATATACATGTATATATACATAAATATATACATATATGAAAATACATATCCATATACACTTATTTATTACTTCATAAATATACATATATAAAATATATGTACATATATTTACATATATTTCCATGTAAATATAAATATATATATATATAAATATACACATGTAAATATATTTCATGTTTATACACTTATATGTATAAACATGTATATACATATATGTGTATTTTTATATGTATTTATGTGTACACTTATACATTTATGTGTATGTGTATACACATATGTTTACAAATACATACATGTACGCAAATATATTTATGTATATATGTGTATACATGTTTGTATTTATATATGTATTTGTATATGTATATATGTGTACATCTATACATATGTATGTATATATATACACATGTATGTATAAACATACATACATGTACACAAATATATTTATGTAGATATGAGTATACATGTATGTATATATATATGTATTTGTATATGTATATAAGTGTATACATGTAAATACAGATGTATACACATAAATACAAGTATATATAAATATATGTATATGTATACATACGTAAATTTATATGTATACATGTAAATATATAAACATATTTATATGTAAATATGAAAACATTAACATATAAATAGTTACATATTTACAAATAAATATTTTGGTATATAAATATAGGTATTTGTACACATATATGTATATGTACATATATGTATTGAGTATATATATATATAAATGTTTATATACATATATATACATAAATATATGTATATAAACATATATATATATATATATACATGTATATAAACATATATATATATATACATGTATATATACATATACATATATAAATATATATGTATATATACATATATATATATGTATATATACATATATGAATATACACATCCATATACACTTATTTATTACTTCATAAAAATACATATATAAATATAGGTACATATATTTACATATATTTTCCTGTAATTATAAATATATATATAAATATAAACATATACATATATTTCATATATATATATGATGTCATATACGCATGTATTTTTATGGCTTCCTATATTTAAATATATTTATATATTATTACATGGAAATAACTATTATGAGATATTTTTACATATTTATACATATTTAAATATTATTACAAATAAATTTGTGTACGAATATGTAAATATGTACATGTAAATACGTATATGTAAATTTATGTATTCACATGTGTACAAACATATATGAATTTATGTATACCCATAAATATATATGCATTCACATATAAGTATATATGTGTATATATATATGTAAATATATGTATATGTAAATACACATAAATATATGTATTTACGTGTATTTATATATGTATGCAAATATACATGTGTATACAAGAATAAATATACGTATATATACATGTATATACATATGTAAACACATATATACATACACACATACACACACACGTATATAAAAATATATACACATATACAAATGTATTTGTATATATATATATGTGTATATACATATATATTCATTTAAAAATGTGTATACACATATGTACATATATACATATTTAGGTCTATGCGTATATACATGTATATACATATATGTGTATTTGTATATGTATATATGTGTACAGCTATACATATATATGTATGTATATACACATATACGTATACACATACATACATGTTCACAAATATATTTATGTATATATGTGTATACATGTATGTGTATATATATATATTTGTTTATGTATATAAGTGCATACATGTTAATACACTTGTATACACATAAATACATGTATACATAAATATATGTATACGTATACGTACATAAATTTATATGTATACATGTAAATATGTAAAAATATTTATATGTAAATATGTAAATATTTACATACAATTATTTACATATTAATATTTTGGTATATAAATATATGTATATGTACACATATATGTATATGTACATATATTTATTTAGTATATATATATACATATATATACATATACATATACATTTATATATATATATATATATATATATATATATATATATATATACATATATATATGTATATGTATATATACATATATGAATATACATATCCATATACACTTATTTATTACTTCATAAATAAACATATATAAATATAGGTACATATATTTACATATATTTTCATGTAAATATAAATATATATATAAATATATACATATACATATATTTCCCTATATGTATGTGATGTCATATTTGTATGTATTTATAAGACGTCCTATATGTAAATATATTTATATAAAATTACATGGAAATACGTTTTTTGACATATTTTTTCATATGTAAACGTATTTATACATATTAAAATTTATTTACAAATAAATATATATACGTATATGTAAATTTATGTATTCACGTGTATACATAAATATATGAATTTATGTATACACATAAATATATATGTATTCAAATATAAGTATATTTGTGTATATGTATATGTAAATATATGTATATGTAAATACACATAAATATATGTATGTTCATGTATTTATATATATACATGCCAAAATACATGTGTATACAAGAATAAATACATGTATATATACATGTGTACACATATGTAAGCAAATATATAAATACACACAGCCACACACACACACACACACAGATATATATATATATACACATATACACATGTATTTGTATAAATATATATGTATATACACATATATACAAATACACATATCTACAAATACAATTACACATATATGCGTATATGTGTATATACATATATATTCATTTAAAAATGTGTATACAAATTTGTATATATATACATATTTGTGTCTACACGTATAACATGTATTTACATATATATGTATTTGTATATGTATATATGTGTACACCAATACATATATATGTAAGTATATACACATATGTATACACATACATACACGTATACAAATATATTTATGTATATATGAATATGCATGTATGTATATATATATGTATTTGTATATGTATTTGTATATGTATTTATGTGTATACATGTGTATTCATACATACACGTATACAAATATATTTATGTATATATGAATATGCATGTATGTATATATATATGTATTTGTATATGTATTTGTATATGTATATAAGTGTATGCATGTAAATACACATGTATACACATAAATACATGTATATATAAATATATGTATATATATACATACATAAAATTATATGTATACGTGTAAATATTTCATATAAATGTATATATATATATATATATATATGTATATATACATATATATACATATATATATATATACGTATATATATATATGTACATATACATGAATATATATATATGTATAAATACATATATGAATATACATATCCATATATTTATGTAGTCACATGCGTACATACATATATGAATTTATGTATACCCATAAATATTTATGTATTCACTTATAGGTATATATGTGTATATGTAAATGTAAATACACATAAATATTTTTATTTACATGTATTTATATATATAGATGAAAATATACATGTGTATACAAGTATAAATACATGTATATATACATGTATATACATATGTAAACACATATATACATACACACATACACAAACACACACACACACATATATATATATATATATATATATATACACATATACACATTTATTTATATATATATATGTATATACACATATATGTATAAACATGTATATACATATATGTGTATTTGTATATGTATATATGTGCACACCTGTACATATGCATGTATGTATATACACATATATGTATACACATACATACATGTTCACAAATTTATTTATGTATTTATGTGTATACGTGCATGTATATTTATATGAATTTGTTTATGTATATAAGTGTATCTTTATTAATACACATGTATACACATAAATACATGTATATATAAATATATGTATACGTATACATACCTAAATTTATATGTATACATGTAAATATGAAAAAATATTTATATGTAAAAATGTAAATATTTACATATAAATGTTTACATATTTACATGTAAATATTTTGGCATATAAATATATGTATATGTACATATATATTGAGTATATATATATATGTATATATACATATATGTATATATACATATATATATATATATATATATATATATATATACACATAATATATTTATATATACATATATATATATGTATATATACATATCTATATACATTTATATATATATATGTATATATACATATACGAATATACATATCCATATACACTTATTTATTACTTCATAAATATACATATATACATATACATATATTTCACTATATGTATATGATGTCATATTTGTATGTATTTATTTGATGTCTTAAATGTAAATCTATTTTTATAAAATTACATGGAAATACGTATTTTGACATATTTTTTCATATGTAAACATATTTATACATATTCAAATTTATTTACAAATAAATATATGTATGTATATGTAAAATACGTGCATGTAAATACGTATATGCGAATTTATGTATTCACATGTATACATAAATATATGAATTTACGTATACACATAAATATATATGTATTTACATAAAAGTATATATGTGTATATGTATACGTAAATATATGTATATGTAAATACACATAAATATATGTATGTACACGTATTTATATATACACTTGCCAATATACATGTGTATACAAGTACAAATACAAGTATATATACATGTATATACATATGTAAACACATATATACATACACACTTACACACACACACATATATAAATATATTTACACATATACACATGTATTTGTATATGCGTAGATGTGTATATACATATATATTCATTTAAAAACTTTTATTCATATTTGTATACATATACATATTTGTGTCTATGCGTATAAACATGTATATACATATATGTGTATATGTGTACATCTATATATATATATGTATGTATATACACATATATGTATACACATACATACACGTATACAAATATATTTATGTATATATGTGTTTACATGTATCTATATATATATGTATTTGTATATGTATATAAGTGTATACATGTAAATACACATGTATACACATAGATACATGTATGTATAAATATATGTATATGTATACATACATAAAATTATATGTATACATGTAAATATTTCATATAATATTTAAATAGTTACATGTAAATAATTTGGTATATAAACATATGTATATGTACACATATATGTATATGTACATATATGTATTAAGTAAATATATATATATATGTATATAGACATATATACGTATATATATGTATATATACACATATATATGTATATATACATATATATATATGTATATATACTTATACGAATATACCTATCCATATACACTTATTTATTACTTCATAGATATACATTTATAAGTATAGGTACATATATTAACATATATTTTCATGTAAATATAAATTTATATAAAAATACACACATATACATATATTTCACTATATGTATATGTTGTCATTTATGTATGTATTTATTTGACGTCCTATATGTAAATATATTTATATATAATTACATGGAAATACATATTTTGATATATGTAAATATAATTATACATATTTAAATATATTTACAAATAAATATATGTACGTATATGTAAATACGTACATGTAAATACGTATATGTAAATTTATGTATTCACATGTATACCGACATATATGATATTATGTATACACAAAAATATATATGTTTTCACATTTAAGTATATACGTGTATATGTATATGTAAATATATGTATATGTAAATACACATAAATATATGTATTTACATGTATTTATAAATATACCTGCAAATATACATGTGTATACAAGGATAAATACATGTATATATACATGTATATACATATGTAAAAAAATAAATACATACACACATACACACACACTCACACACACATACATACATATATATATATATATATATATATATATATATATATATATATACACATATACACAAGTATTTGTATATATATGTATATACACATATATACAAGTACACATACATACAAATACAATTACACATATATGTCTATATGTGTATATACATATATATTCATTTAAAAATGTGTTTACAGATTTGTATATGTATACATATTTGTGCCTATGCATATAAACATGTATATACATATATGTGTATTTGTATAAGTATATATGTGTACATCTATACATATATATATATGTGTATACACATATATGTAGACACATACATACATGTACACAAATATATT
>NC_142345.1:20402500-20512500 GCF_054954075.1 Amborella trichopoda | reverse complement strand
TATATATATCTATATATACATGTATCTATATGTATTATACATATATATATGTGTATACATACGTATATATATATATGTATATATACATATATATATATATATGTATATATAAATATATATACATTTATATATACATAAATCTATGTATATATACATATATTAATATACATATCCATATACACTTATTTATTACTTCATATTCATACATATGTAAATATAGGTACATATATTTACATTCATTTTCTTGTAAATATAAATATATATATAAATATATACATATACATATATTTGATATATCTATATGATGTCATATATGTATTTATTTATATGACGTTCTATATGTAAATATATTTATATATAATTACATGGAAATACATATTTTTAAATGTGTAAAAATATTTATATTTATTTAAATATATGTACGTATATGTAAATACGTACATGTAAATATGTATATGTAAATTTATTTTTTCACATGTGTACATACATATATGAATTTTTGTATACACAAAAATATATATGTATTCAAATATAGGTATATATGTATATATGTATCTATAAATATATGTATATGTAAATACACATAAATATATGTATTTACGTGTTTTTATATATATACATGAAAATATACATGTGTATACAAGTATAAATACACATATACATACATGTATATACATTTGTAAACACATGTATACATACACACATATATATATATGTACACATATACAGATGTATTTGTATATATATATATATATATGTATATACACATATATACAAATCCACATATATACTAGTACAATTACACATTTATGTGTATATGTGTATATACATATATATTCATTTAAAAATGTGTATACACATATGTACATATATACATATATACATATTTGTGTCTATGCGTATAAAAATGTATATACATATATGTGTATTTGTAGATGTATGAATGTGTACACCTATACATATATATGTATGTATATACACATTTATGTATACACATACATATATGTTCACAAATATATTAATGTATAAATGTGTATACGTGTATGTATATATATATGTATTTGTTTATGTATATAAGTGTATACATATTAATACACATGTTTTCACATAAATACATGTATATTTAAATATATGTATACGTATACATACCTAAGTTTAAGTGTATACATGTAAATATATAGAAATATTTATTTGTAAATATGTAAATATTTACATATAAATATTTACATATTTACATATAAATATTTTGGCATATAAATATATAGATATGTACACAGATATGTATATGTACATATATGTATTGAGTATAAATATATATATATATATATATATATATATATATATATATATATATATATATATATATATATATATATATATATATATATATATATATATATATATATATATATATATATATATATATATATACATATATATATATATATATATACATATTTATATACATTTTTATATATATGTGTATATATACATATACATATATCTATATATACATATATGAATATACATATACATATACACTAATTTATTACTTCATCAATATGCATATATAAATATAGGTACATATATTTACATATATTTTCATGTAAATATAAATATATATATAAATATATACATATACATATATTTCACTATATGTATATGATGTCATATTTGTATATATTTATATGACGTATTTTTTCATTTGTAAACATGTTTATACATATTTAAATTTATTTACAATTAAATATATGTACGTATATGTAAATACGTGCATGTAAATACGTATATGTAAATTTATGTATTCACATGAATACATAAATATATGAATTTACGTATACACATAAATATATATGTATTCACATATAAGTATATATGTGTATATGTATATGTAAGTATATGTATATGTAAATACACATAAATATATGTATGTACATGTTATTATATATATACATGCCAATATACATGTGTATACAAGTACAAATACATGTATATATACATGTATATACATATGTAAACATATATATACATACACACATACACACACACACACACATATATCTATATACACATATACACATGTATTTGTATATATATATGTATATATACATATATACATATACACATATATACAAATACAAATACACATATATGTGTATATGTGTATATACATATATATTCATTTAAAAATGTGTATACACATTTGCATATATATACATATTTGTGTCTATGCGTATAAACATGTATATACACATAGGTGTATTTGTATATGTATATATGTGTACACCTATACATATATATGTAAGTATATATACATATGTATACACATACATCCGTGTACAAAAACAAGTTATGTATATATGTTTATGCATGTATGTATATATGTGTATACATGTATGTATATATATATATGTATTTGTATATGTATATAAGTGTATACATGTAAATACAGATGTATACACATAAATACATGTATATATAAATATATGTATATGCATATGTATACATTCATAAATTTATGTGTACATGTAAATATGTAAAAATATTTATATGTAAGTATGTAAATATTTACATATAAATATTTACATATAAATATTTACATATAAATATTTACATATTTACATATAAATATTTTAGCATATAAATATATGTATATGTACATATATGTATTGAGTATTAATATATATATATGTGAATATATACATATTAATTTATGTATATAAACATATATATATATATATATATATATATATATATATATATATATATATGTATATACATATATATATACATGTATATATACATATATATACATGTATATATGTATGTATATATATTTGTATATATAACTATTTATACATGTATATATACATAAATATATGTATATATACATATATGAATATACATATCCATATACACTTATTTATTACTTCATAAATATATATATATATATATATATAGGTACAAATATTTACATATATTTTCTTGTAAATATAAATATATATATAAATATATACATATACATATATCTATATGATGTCATATTTGTATTTATTTTTATGACGTCTTATATGTAAATATATTTATATATAATTACATGGAAATACATATTTTGACATATTTTTACATATGTAAATATATTTATACGTATTTAAATATTATTACAAAAAAATATATGTACGTATATATAAATACGTACATGTAAATATGTATATGTAAACTTATGTATTCACATGTGTACATATATATATGAATTTTTGTATACACATAAATATATATATATTCATATATAAGTATATATGTGTATATGTATATGTAAATATATGTTAATGTAAATACACATAAATATATGTATTTACGTGCATTTATATATATACAAGCAAATATGCATGTTTATACAAGTACAAATATACGTATATATATATGTATATACATATGTAAACAATTATATACATACACACATACACACATACACATATATATGTATATATACACATATACACATGAATTTGTATATATATATATGTATATACACATATATACAAATACACATATATACCAATACAATTACACATTTATGTGTAGATGTGTAAATACATATATATTCATTTAAAAATGTGAATACACATGTACATATATACAAATATGTGTCTATGCGTATGAACATGTATATACATATATGTGTATTTGTATATGTATATAAGTGTACACCTATACATATATATGTATGTATATACACATATATGTATACACATACATACATGTTCACAAATATATTTATGTATATATGTGTATACGTGTATGTATATGTATATGTATTTGTTTATGTATATAAGTGTATACATATTGATACACATATATACACATAAATACATGCATATATAAATATATGTATATGTATACAAACATAAATTTATATGTATACATGTAAATATGTAAGAATATTTATATGTAAATATTTACATATAAATATTTTCATATTTACAAATAAATATTTTGGCATATAACTATATGTATATGTGCACATATATGTTTATGTACATATATGTATTGAGTATATATATATTTATATATGTATATATACATATATATATATTTTTCATATATATATACATTTATATATATATATGTATATATACATATATATATATGTGTATATATACATTTATGAATATACATATCCAAAAACACTTATTTATTACTTCATAAAAATACATTTATAAATATACGTACATATACTAACATATATTTTCATGTGAATATAAATATATATGTAAATATATACATATACATATATTTCACTATATGTATATGATGTCATATTTGTATGTATTTATATAACGTCCTATATGTAAATATATTTATATAAAATTACATGGAAATACGTATTTTGACATATTTGTCATATGTAAACATATTTATACATATTTAAATTTCTTTACAATTAAATATATGTACGTATATGTAAATACGTACATGTAAATACGTACATGTAAATTTATGTATTCACATGTATACATAAATATATGAATTTATGTATACACAAATATATATGTATTCACATATAAGTATATATGTGTATATGTATATGTAAATATATGTATATGTAAATACACATACATATATGTATGTACATGTATTTATATATATACATGCTAATATACATGTGTATACAAGTACAAATACATGTATATATACATGTATGTACATATGTAAACACAAATATACATACACACATACACACACACACACATATATGTATACATACATATACACATGTATTTGTATATATATATATATATGTATATACACATATATACAAATACACATATATACAAATACACATACAAATATATGTGTATATGTGTATATATGTATATATTTATTTAAAAATGTGCATGCACATTTTTAAATATATACATATTTGTGTCTATGCGTATATACATGTATATACATATATGTGTATTTGTATATGTTTATATGTATACACCTATACATATATATGTATGTCTATACACATGTATATTTACGAAGTAATAAATAAGTGTTTATGGATATGTATATTCATAAATGTATGTATACCCATATATATATATGTATATATACATATATACATATATATATACTCAATACATATATGTACATAAACATATATGTGTAGATATACATATATTTATATGCCAAAATATTTATTTGTAAATATATAAATATTTATATGTAAATATTTACATATAAATGTGTATATATGTATGTATATGTATATACATGTATGTATATA
This sequence comes from Amborella trichopoda, assembly GCF_054954075.1. NCBI lineage: Eukaryota > Viridiplantae > Streptophyta > Magnoliopsida > Amborellales > Amborellaceae > Amborella > Amborella trichopoda. The sequence goes on along the minus strand of NC_142345.1, from coordinate 20,507,222 downwards.
TATATGTATTTGTTTATGTATATAACTGTATACAAGTAAATACACATGTATACACATAAATACATGTATATATAAATATATGTAAATGTATACATACATAAAATTATATGTTTACATACATATTTATGTAAATATATTTATGTAAATATGTGTATACATGTATGTATATATTTATGTATTTGTATATGTATATAAGTGTATACAAGTAAATACACATGTATACACATAGATACATGTATATATAAATATATGTATATGTATACATACATAAAATTATATGTATACATGTAAGTATTTAAAAATATTTACATGTAAATATGTAAATTTTTACATATAAATATTTACATATGTACATATAAATATTTTTGCATATAAATATATGTATATGTACACATATATGTATATGTACATATATGTAATTAGTATATATATGTATATATATGTATATATATATATATATGTGTATATATATACGTATATATACATATATATATGTATATAGACATATATGAATATACATATCCATATACACTTATTTATTACTTCATAAATATACATATATAATTATAGGTACATATTTTTACATATATTTTCATGTAAATATAAATATATACATATACGTATATTTCACTATATGTGTATGATGCCATATATGTATGTATTTATATGACGTCTTATATGTAAATATATTTATATATAATTACATGGAAATACATATTTTGACATATTTTTACATATGTTATTTATACATATTTAAATATTATTACAAATAAATATATGTATGTATATGTAAATATGTACATGTAAATACGTATATGTAAATTTATGTATTCACATGTGTACATACATATATGAATTTATGTAAACCCATAAATATTTATGTATTCACATATAGGTATATATGTGTATATGTATATGTAAATATACATAAGTATTTTTATTTACATTTATTTATATATATACATGCAAATATACATGTGTATACAAGTATAAATATATGTATATATACATGTATATACATATGTAAACACATATATACATACACACATACACAAACACACACACGCACACATATATATATATATATATATATACACATATACACATGTATTTGTATATATATATATGTATATACACATATATACAAATGCACATATTTTCAAATACAATTACACATATGTGTATATGTGTATATACATATATATTCATTGAAAAATGTGTATACACATTTGTATATATATACATATTTGTGTCTATGTGTATAAACATGTATATACATGTATGTGTATTTGTATACGTATATATGTGTACACCTATACATATATATGTATGTTTATACACATATATGTATACACATACATACATGTACACAAATATATTTATGTATATATGTGTATACATGTATGTATATATATATGTATTTGTATTTGTATATATACATATATATATATATGTTTATAAACATATATATATAAATGTATATATACATATATATACATATATATATATGTATATATACATATATATATGTATATATACATATATGAATTTACATATCCATATACACTTATTTATTACTTCATAAATATACATATATAAATACAGGTACATATATTTAAGTATATTTTCTTTTTAATATAAATATATATATAAATTTATATACATATACATATATTTCACTATATGTATATGATGTCATATATGTATGTATTTATATGACGTCCTATATGTAAATATTTTTATATATAATTACATGGAAATACCTATTTTGACATATTTTTACATATGTAAATATATTTACACACATTTAAATATATGTACAAATAAATATATGTACGTATATGTAAATACGTACATGTAAATTTATGTATTCACATGTGTACATACATATATGAATTTATGTATGCACATAAAGATATATATGTATTCACATATAAGTATATATGTGTAAAAGTATATTGTTGAACATATTAATAGAAATATCGAAATATAATTTCCAAATCACGTAAGTTGTTCTTATCATGATGATTCAATAGTGTCGTCAAGATATGATAATCCAATAAATGAATATTTAAACTTAGAACCATCCAGAAAATCTGTCACAACATATGACAGACCACAAAGTCCTGCATTTAGACTTGCATAGAGAAACAGCCAACATCATGAACACAAATTCAAGGACTATTCAGAACATCTGAAAACATAATTATTCCTCAATATAAACCAGCCCAGGATGAGCCTGATAAATCAAAATTTCAAATGTTAACCCTCACAAAAGAAAGAAAACTAGATAAAAGTTATATTACTAATGACTATTTATCTGAGAAAAATGCAAGTATACGTAAATGGTATCTAAATACATTTGAACCTAGATTAGTAGATTATTCCGTAAAAAGTTTAATAAATTTATTAAACAAGAGAAAACAACATTATGTTTCTTTGATTGATTAAGAAATATATGTAGTGATAAAAACATTGAAATACCCGACTTTGAAGTCAATACTCTTGAATCTCAATTCACCAAATTCAATACTACTGGTCGCAAAGAAATCACTTGTATACACCCTCCAGAACAAAGTCTAACTATTAAAGGAGTTAGTAAACAACCCTTCAAAAAAGATACAAAGGAATCAAGTACTTCTACTCAAATGGTTGTATATGAAACAACAGCAACCCCATATAAACTAACTACTTCAGATGTCACAAGATTTGACTTACTTCCTCAGATAATCGAACAAAATAATTATACGAATCTTTACCTACAAACAATAGGCAAACAAATAGTACGAATTGAAAATCTTTTATCTCCAGCTCCATCCATTCCTGTACCAAAACAGTTACTATTTAAACCTCCTCTTGAACTAAATAAAGAAAAATTTATTATCGGAGATGATAATAAAACATTAATGGATCAATTAATATCAAAATTATCTAAACTTGATATTACAAATAAAGCCAAAGAAAAGGTTCCTGAACATGAAACCTTAATGCTTCAGGAAGAATTTGATGAATCTATGGATGATACAATTGAAAATAGAGAACAAGCATTTAATCAATCTATTACATCTAGTCCACATATAGATGAAATCCAAAGATTTGCATATTCTAGAAATTGGAAACCAGCAACAGCCTTACCATATCATAGAAGACCAACACCTGTTGATATCTAATTTGAAGAGGCTTTCATATCCAATACTTCTTCCTATTCAGGAAGAACTTTAGTAAACTGGAATATAGATGGCATATCTGAACATCAAATCTTAGATACCATGAGACATATGACTATGTATGCATCTGCATGCAAAATGGTAGGAACCCATGATCAAGAAATAGCAAAAGCTATAATCTGTGGTTTTACAGGATGGTTACGTGGATGGTGGGATTTTCATCTCCCAGAATCTATTAAAAAACAAATATTAAATAATACAAGACAATGGACTGCAAAAAATAAACAAAACCAAGATGTCCTTTATATAGAAAGTGATGCAGTCAATACACTAATTTACACTATTACTCTCCATTTTATAGGAAATACCGCTGTCTTAGCATCTAGATCTGAAGATCTTTTATCTAATTTAAGAGGTCCGACTCTATCCCATTATAAATGGTATAAAGATATATTTTTTTCCCGTTTATTACTAAGAGAAGATAGCCAGCTTGAACACTGGAAAGAAAAATTCATAGCTGGATTACCTTATTTATTCGTTGAGAAGGTAAAAGAATGTCTTAAAAATAAAAATGGTGGTCTAATAAATTATTCTAAATATACGTTAAGTGAATTATCTGCTGAAATATGTACTGAAGGATTAGCATTATGCACAGATATGAAACTAAAGAAACAACTAGATAAACAAAAATGATTGGTAGAGAAGAATTAGGTGATTTTGTGAACAATTTGGTTACCATATAGAAAAAGATAAAATTCATAAATCTCATAAAAAAATACATAGATCTAACCAAAAAGAAAAATATCATTATAAGAAATATAAACATAGAGAGAAAAGAGATAAATTTATCAAACGATTTGCTCTCAAATATTCTGCCTTTAAGAAAAAGGGCAAAAGAAAATTACCTGTCTGTTATAAATGTGGAAAAATTGGCCATTATAAAAGCCAATGTAAAGTCAAGAAGAAAATAGAAACTCTTATATTAGATGAATCCTTAAGAAATAATCTATTTGACCTAGTACAAATATATAATTCCTCTACTAGTTCTGATGCAGATTCTCAATCCAGTAGTGATATGTCATTACTAGGAAATATACAAGATGAAAATCTTATTTGGCCAGATACATCAGATGAATCTGATAATGAGCAATGCGAACAATGCTCTGGTAAAACTCCAACTTGTTCTGATAAAATTCCAGCTCATAATCTTCAAAAGAAGATAATTTTATTCTAGATTTGATAGAGAAAATATCTGATCCAGATGACAAAAGACAGGTTATCACACAATTTATTAATTTAACTAAAGAAAAACCAAAACCAGTTACGTTGATCAAACCTCCAGATGAATACAACGTCTCTATTATAATGAAAAGAATCAGTCAACATGAAGCTATTCATAAAGAACCCACTATTGCTGAACTCAAGACAGAGGTAAATAATATTAAAATTGAAGTTTCCCAATTAAAAAATAGGATACAAATTCTAGAATTACAAAATAACGTTTCAGAAGCAGCGATTGAAAATGATGATATTGAATTTGATAATTTAGTACATACTTATAATCTTAAAAATAAACCTGAATCCTCAAGAGTCAAAATCAAAGAAGACGATACTACATCCTTAAATTTACTTAATAAAGTGATTACTAAAAAATGGTGTAGTCAAAATTGTAGTCAATAATGAGTATGAGTTCCAATCTTTAGCCTTAATAGACTCTGGAGCAGATTTAAACTGTCTAAATGAATGATTAATACCTACTAAATATTTTGATAAAACAACCCAAATTTTAAACACTGCTGACGGAAGTAGATTATATATTAAATATAAATTATCAAATACTATGATCTGCAATAATGGACATTGTTTTCCAACCCCTTTTATCATTGATAAAGGATTAAGTCAAGCTGTTATCCGTGGTGTACCCTTTCTCACTTTGCTTTATCCCATGACAATTACTCATACAGGAATAGAAACACAAATACACGGTACTATAATCCAATTTGAATTTTTAGATAAACCTAAAATCAAAGAAATCAATACTGTCAAAACAATTACTAAACAAAAGGAACATTTTTTATATTCTTTACAGACAGAAATCAAACATAAAATAATATGTGAAAAATTACAAAATTTTGAATTACTACAGAAAATACAATCCCTTAAAACATTAATTGAAAAGGAAATATGTAATGATTTACCTAATGCATTCTGGAATAGGAAACAACATAATATTAGTTTACCCTATGAGCCTGATTTTGATGAAAAGAAAATACCCACAAAGGCTAGACCAATTCAAATGAACAGTGAATTACTACAAACATGCAAAGTTGAAATAGATGACTTAATTCAGAAACAACTAATAAGACCTAGTCAATCCCCTTGGAGTTGCTCAGCGTTTTATGTAAATAAAAATGTTGAACAAGAAAGAGGTGTTTCTCAACTAGTTATAAATTATAAACCTCTTAATAAGGTTTTACAATGGATTAGATATCTAATTCCTAATAAAAAAGATTTATTAGACAGACTTGTCAATGCAGTCATCTTTTCTAAATTTGATATGAAATCAGGTTTTTGGCAAATACAAATTAAAACAGAAGATAAATATAAAACAACATTTAATGTACCATTTGGCCAATTTGAATGGAATGTCATGCCTTTTGGTCTAAAAAATGCTTCATCTGAATTTCAAAAGATAATGAATGATGTATTCAATCCTTATCATAAATTTATGATAGTCTACATTGACGATGTCTTAATATTCTCTGATTCTATTGATCAACATTTTAAACATCTTAACACTTTTATCAATACAGATTGTTTCTGCTAAAAAGATAAATTTATTTCAAATTAAGATAAGATTTTTCGGACATAATATTAATCAAGGTACTATCATTCCCATTGATATATCTATTTTATTTGCTGATAAATTCCCTGATAAAATCTTAGATAAAACCGAACTACAAAGATTTTTAAGATGTTTAAATTATATTAGTGATTTCTATAAAAATATTGCTATTGATGCAAAACCTTTATATGATAGACTCAAAAAGAATCCTCCACCTTGGACGGATCAGCATACTACTGCAGTCCAACGCCTCAAGTTAAAAGCTAAAGAATTACCCTGTTTAACTTTACCTGACCCAACTGCTTTTAAAATCATTGAATGTGATGCTTCTGATATAGGATTAGGAGGTATCTTAAAACCATAGACTCTAAAGAACAACTCATTCGCTTTACTTCTAAAGCATGGAATCCCACTCAAAAGAATTATTCTACTGTCCAAAAAGAATTACTTGCTATTATTCATTGTGTTACTAAATTTCAAAGTGATATTCTTAATCAACATTTCCTTATACGTACTGATTGCAAAGCTGCCAAAGATATTCTGCAAAAGGATGTCCACAATCTCGTTTTCAAACAAATTTTTGCTCGTTGGCAAGCCATTTTATCTGCTTTTGATTTCTCCATTGAACATCTTCACGGTGCTTCTAACTCTTTACCTGATTTTCTTACCCGTGAATTTTTGCAGGGGGGCCGTACATTACCACCTCTTCCACCGGAAGAGCAACTCCCTTACGGATTACAAATTTTTCATCTCAATATGAATATGAATACTAATACATCTCAAAACTCTAAAAAAAAAACCTCCATGGACTTAGTTCCTTTGCATCCATCTGAGCTCCCTGTGTTCAGCCAACCTTTTTTACCAATATAGCTCATGTCTCCACTACGATTTACCAATGTCCCAAAATATTATATTCAAAGTCTAAAACATAATACACTAAGTCTTGCTTTTTCTCCAGCCCAAATCCCATATAAACCACCCTCTTTTTCCAGATCAGTATGTATTGAGAATGCTTTTATTGCAGACATAATCATTGATGATAAACATGTCCAAATCAACCCAAATAAATTAGCTCCCTTATATCTTCAAAACCATTTAAGCCCTCTTAATGGTATCAAGACTAGAGAATGGTATGAGTCTGTTTGAATGGAAACCGGATCAGTTTCAATTGTCTACTTTTTCCAAGGCAACACCAATTTATATGCTTATTCAAAATTACAAATAAAAAAGTTGTTAACATGTGAAGATTGGGGTAATAACCCCACTCAAGGAAAAAAATTATTAAATACAGAATATCAATACAAATATTACAGATATGCTAAATATCTTGAAGCGTGGCATAAAATATTCTTTTACCAAAATCCAAATAATTCTCACTCTCGGTACATCCAGTTTAAAATGGCTATAATTGAAAGATTTCCCAGTTGTTTCCGTTATTGGTTCCTTATTTGGGGATCCTCCACCCAAATACTACCTGATTCCTTCCAAGCTTTCCAACAAAAATTCTGTGAATATAATACTTGTTCAGACCAAATAGACTACCATCTGTACTTCATGGCCATTTATCAGATCCCATGGATTGTAAAATGGGAGTATGCTATTAATGAAAATACTTCAAATACTTATGAATACATTCCCCGTTTGGGGAAAAATATAAAAATTAAATGGTGGGATATATATAGCACTGACCCACAATCCTTTTCACTCAAGTGGATTCCTCCTTCCTCGGAGTTCTGTCATAATACTACTGAGAATAATACTGTTACTCTTAATACATTTTCTTCTTATATGAGAAAACTAAAACAACATCCCAATGCTACCCTGGAAGAAATAGAAAACCAATTGTTTGCGATATTTGCTGACCCTTCAACATTACCTACAACATCAGAAGAAACTGTTCAATCTGGTAATCCTCTCCTCGAAGAATTTAGCCAAAGGCTTGAAAATTGACAACCCGGCCCATTGGACAATCTCATCTTTATCCTTTATTAATGATATGCCTCAAAAAAGATTCCTTATCTTTACTTTATTCTGATATGACTTAAAGAAGATGCCTTTTGTTTGATGAGACCCCAACTACAGTAAATATGATTCCCTTCCATTGCCACGTGTTTGATGAGACCCCAACTAAAGTGAATATTATTCCCTTGCATTACCACGTGTTTGATGAGACCCCAACTACAGTGAACAATATTCCCTTGCACAGTATATTATTGCTCTTCCCGCACTATCAACTGTCACGTCGCATTGCGTCGCTTAATCGCCACGCTCCATCAACCGAACAAGTCGCCTCCATCAATCATTACCTTATCCAGCCTTATGATTCATCCAGATCCCTAGAGATAAAGATAAGCAACAGTAACATGCTAGCTGCCGTCTACTTGGCAACCATCTACACAAACCTATGCCTATAAATACATCTTCCCCAGATAGACAGAGCTGGTAGAATTCAAAGAAGCCATACGAGAAGACCTTCTCCATCACTCCTCTGAGTCACGTCTCTCTTATTCCTCTTTGCAATTCTCTGTCTTTACTAATGTAAATTCTGATAGAGTAGATAGCTTTTGTAACAGTCCTGTATAGTCGAATCAAAGTTGGTAACCTCTATTACTCCGTAATTTTAAATGTGTGATTGTAATATCTCTTCTCTTTCCTCTTACTGTCCTTACGAATGGAGTTTCTTCTCCAGTTATTGTATTTGTAAAAAGTGAGTTTTATGATCTATCTGTGATTTATGATCTACCTGTTTTAATGCACTTTAAATTAGTATTCAGTATTAAAATTCGGAATTCAATCCATACTTCTTGGATTATCTTAGATATATATGTAATCTCTGCTGTCTTCATAATATTCTTATTCTTTTATTATATAGGAATTTTACAACAATTAATTAATTACAATTATGCTCTATTCATGCTTTTAAGGTAGTAATCAAAACTGGAAGATCTTGGCGCGTTTATGGTATTAGAGCCATACCAGTTCACACTTGTTCACTATTCTTAGCATCTAGATCCGAATATATTTTACTTCATAAATATACATATATAAATATAGGTACATATATTTACATATGTAAATATAGGTACATATATTTACATATATTTTCATGTAAATATAAATATAGGTACATATTTAAAAATATAAATATAGGTACATATATTTACATATATTTTCATGTAAATATAAATATACATATAAATATATACATATACATATATTTCACTATATGTATATGATGTCATATATGTATGTATTTATATGACGTCCTATATGTAAATATATTTATATATAATTACATGGAAATACAAATTTTGACATATTTTTACATATGTAAATATCTTTACACATATTTAAATATATTTACAAATGAATATATGTACGTATATGTAAATACGTACATGTAAATACAGATATGTAAATTTATGTATTCACATGTATACATACATATATGAATTTATGTATACACATAAATATTTATGTATTCACATATAAGTAAATATGTGTATATGTATATGTAAATATATGTATATGTAAATACACATAAATACATGTATTTATATGTATTTATATATATACATGTAAATATACATGTGTATACAAATATAAATACATAGATATATACATGTATATACATACGTAAACACATATATACATACACACATACACACACACACACACATATATATATACACATATACACATGTATTTGTATATATATATATGTATATACACATTTATGCAAATACACATATATGTGTATATGTGTATATAAATATATATTCATTTAAAACTGTGTATACACATTTGTATATATATGCATATTTGTGTCTATGCGTATAAACATGTATATACATATATGTGTATTTGTATATGTATATATGTATACACTTATACATATATATGTATGTATATACACATATATGTATACACATACATACATGTACACAAATATATTTATGTATATATGTGTAGACATGTATGTATATATATATATATATGTATTTGTATATGTATATAAGTGTATACATGTAAATACACATGTATACACATAAATACATGTATATATAAATATATGTATATGTATACATACGTAAATTTATATGTATACATGTAAATATATAAAAATATTTATATGTAAGTATGTAAATATTTACATATAAATATTTAAATATAAATATTTTGGCATATAAATATATGTATATGTACACATATATGTAAATGTACATATATGTATTGAGTATATATATAGATATATATATATATATATATATATATATATATATATATATATATATATATATATATATATATATATATATATATATATATTTGTGTATATACATATATATATTTATATATATATGTATATATACATATATGAATATACATATCCATATACACTTATTTATTAATTCATAAATATACATATATAATATAGTTACATATATTTGCATATATTTTCATGTAAATATAAATATATATATATAAATATATGCATATACATGTATTTCACTATATGTATATGATGTCATATATGTATGTATTTATATGACGTCCTATATGTAAATATATTTATATATAATTACATGGAAATACATATTTTGACATATTTTTACATTTGTAAATATATTTATACATATTTAAATATATTTACAAATAAATATATGTATGTATATGTAAATACGTACATGTAAATACGTATATGTAAATTTATGTATTCACATGTATACATACATATATGAATTTATGTATACACATAATTATATATCTATTCACATATAAGTATATATCTCTATATGTATATGTAAATATATGTATATGTAAAAACACATAAATATATGTATTTACGTGTATTTATATATATACATGCAAATATACACGTGCATACAAGTATAAATACATGTATATATTGATGTATATACATATGTAAACACATATATACCTACACACATACACACACACACACACACACATATATATATATATATACACATATACACATATACACATGTATTTATATATATATATATGTATATACACATATACAAATACACGTGTATACAAATACATTTACACATATATGTGTATATGTGTGTATACATATATATTCATTTAAAAATGTGTATACACATTTGTATATATATACATATTTGTGTCTATGCGTATATACATGTATATACATATATGTGTATTTGTATATGTATATATGTATACATCTATACGTATATATGTATGTATATACATATATGTATACACATACATACATGTACACAAATATGTATATATGTATATACATGTATGTATACATATATGTATTTGTATATGTATACGTATATACATACATGTAAACTTATATCTAAGCATGTATACATGTATACATATTTACGTATATACATATTTGTATCTACATATATATATATACACATACATGCACATATACATATATGTATATCTATATATGTATGCATCTATACATGTATACATATTTGCATGCACATATAAATATATGTTTATGTATGTAAGTGTACATATGTATATGTATATATGTATATACATTAAATGTGTATATATAAAAGTATATATATATATATATATATGTATATATGTATATATATGTATATACATTAAATGTGTATACATATATTTATATATGTATGCATGTATACATATGTATACATATGTATATATACGTACATACATATATATATATATACATACATGTTTGTATATATATACACATATATATATACATGTATATACATGCATATATATGTATATGTATATACATATATTTATATACATATGTATATACATTTATATACACATATATGTATATATGTGTATATATATATGGATATATATACTCAATACATATATGTATATACATATATATATACAGGTATATATATATTTATCTATATGTATTTTTATGTATAAATACATATATATACATATCTATATATATATGTATATATACATATATGACTCAATACATACACACATGTGTATATACATATATATGTATATACACATATATGTATATACATGTGTATATATATATATAAAAATACACATCTATACATGTATACATGTATATATATATATATATATATTATAGTGTCCAACTTTCCCACATTTATAACATATTGGGATTTTCCTCTTCCCCCTTTTAAATTTGGCTTTGGGGGCAAATTTCTTTGTAAATTTGTCTTTATATTTATTTCGTTCATATTTAGGTTTTTTATTTTTATTTGTTTTTTAATAAATTTTCTCAGATGATGGTACGGTATTGTATCCAAACTGTTCACAAAAATCTCTTAGGTCTTTTTTCCAGTTGTCTTTTATTTATCGAGTTGTCTTTTTAGTTTTAAATCAGTACACAAGGCAAGTCCTTCTGCACATATTTCGGCAGAGAGTTCTCCTAAAGTATATATATATATATATATATATATATATATATATATATATATATATATATATATATATATACGTATCGATATAGATAAATGTAATTGAGTAGATATATGTATATATACATACATGTACATTTATGTGTATATACATGCATATATTTATGACATCATAACAATACATATATAAATATTTGTACATATATCTACATATATTTATATGTTATATATGTGAATATAAATATATATGTAAATATTTGTATATTTACAATTATGTAAATTTATGTATATGACATCATATATGTATGGATTTACATGACGTCGTATATGTAAATATATTTACATGTATTTGCATATAGATATATTTATATGTAAATATATCTATATATGAATGCATGTAAATGCATATATTTACATATGTAAATCTATTTATACATATTTAAATATAATATACTTGTATGTAAATTTATATGTAAATAGATGTAAATATGTAAATACATATACGTAAATTTATGTATTTACATTTGTACATGTAAATACATGTATTTATGTATACGCATAAATATAAATTTATTCACATATATATATGTATGTGTATATGTATATGTATATATGTTTATATGTAAATACATATAAATATATGTATTTACATGTATTTATGTGTATACATGTGTATATATATGTGTATACAAATATAAATACATGTAAGTATACATGTATACACACACACACACACACACACACACACACACACACACACACACACACACACACACACATATATATATATATATTGCGGTGCGGTTAGCGACAGGAAGGGCATGTGATATGGCTTCTAAAGCGGCCTCAAATGTGGTAGTAAAAGGAAGTACGACAGGTCTGAGTATAAGGAAGACGGATTTTTGCCCCACTTAGCTTTGTCAGACACTAGACAGGGGTGGAAAAGATTATCGTTCCCTTCATTCAAAGACAAAAAGAGTTGATACTCATACTCGTTTCGAAATCTCAGAAGGGTTCAAAAAAATGGATGCGCTAGCGGCGCTATGCTAACGTGCCCTTACTCAAGGGTTAGCCCTGTAAATGTGTAGAGCCAAGTGTCGATTTATATATATATATATATATATATATATATATATATATATATATATATATATATATATATATATATGTATGTGTGTGTGCCTTTATGTACACTCATATATACATATATACACATATACACATATATATATGTATACATATATGTATATGCACATATATACAAATACACATATATAGAAATATACATATATGTCTATATGTGTACAAACATGTATATACATATATGTGTATTTGTATTTGTATATGTGTATACACATATATATTGATGTATATATGTGTATATATATATATATATATATTGGTAAATGTATATATATATATATATATATATATATATATATATATATATATATATATATACACATTTATGTATACATATATGTATATATGTATGTGTATATATATTACCCGTATGTGTATGTATGTTAACACATACATATATGTATACATATACGTATATATATATATATGTGTGTGTATACATGTATACATATATGTATACACATATAAATATATGTATATATATGTATATGTGTGTATATAAGTAACTACATATATATATGTGTGTATACATTTATACATATATGTATACATATATACACATATATATATGTATATATGTATATACATATATACATATATGTATACATATGTATACATATATTTGTGTTTACATGTATACATATATGTATAAACATATACACATACATATGTATATATATATATATATATACATATGTTTATACATGCATATACATATATTTATGTATGTGTATATATATATATATATATATATATATACACATGTATATACATGTATTCAAATAAATGTGCATACATATATACACATACATTTATATGCACATTTATATATGCATACATGTATATATGTATTTATATATATATGTATATATATGTATCTATATATATGTATGTATATATATACATGTAAATATCCATATATACATACACATATATACATATATGTATATACACATATATACATATATGTATATACACATCTATATGTATGTACATATATGTGTTGAGTATATACATATATATATATATATACATACATATATATGTATATATACATATATGACTCAATACATATTTACATGTGTATATACATATATGTGTATATGTACGTACATATACAAATACGTATACATATATATGTATGCACATATATGTATATGTATATATATGTATACACATGCATATATGTGTATATATGTATATGTGTATACGCATATACCTATATCTGTATATGTATATGTATGTATATATGTATACACATATACCTATACATACATATATATACACATATGCACTTATATATATGTGTAAACACATATGTATATATTTATATACATATATACATAAATACACATATATATACACATATGTGTATATATTTATTAATGTGTACATGAATAATTATTTACATGTATATATTTATGAGTATACATAAATATTTACATGTAAATACATAAATATATCTATTTATGAATACACATATATACATATTTATGTAAATATGTATTTACATAAATATATATAAATTTGTATTTACATATACATATATTTAAATATGTAAATATACATGTATGTAAATTTATATGTATACATGTATTTACATACATGTATACTTATATGTATACGTACATGTGTACATGTAAATATAAATATATGTATTTGTATTTATTTATTTTCATGTAAATACATATATTTATATTTGCGTGTAAATATACTTGTATTTATGTACTTATATGTAAATATACATATATTTATATTTCAATCTGGACCGTTGGGCTTATATGTTCATATGAGCTAGTGGGCTAATCTCATCTTTTCCCTTACATATATACATGTATATATGTATATAAATATATACATGTATATATGTATGTATATGCATTTGTATACATATATATACATAGAGTATATATATATATATGCAGGAGCAGGGTTGACTCATGAGGAGGCATGAGTTGAGGGCGAGGGGACTCCTAAGATGGCGACGTGTGTGCTCCTTTCGGAGAAGGATCTCGAGGATCTGGGGGTCCACTCTGGCTCGTGCAGGTTATCTGGCCTTAAGAGGTCGAGAACTACCAGCAGGTGTCTGTAAGAGAAAGGGTGTCGGCCTGCCCCTTACACGCTTGTGTGTGCATAGTAGGAGGAAGAAGAGGTCATCTCTTGTGTACTCGGGTTGGTGTAATAACGGCATCGCCCCCGAGCAGTGAGATGCATATGAGTAGCGTGCGCAAGACTTGGCCTTAGAAGGTTCGATCTTGGACATGGACTCTAGGTAACAGAAGGGTTGCCCCGAGGTGTGGCTCCCGTGGGTGACCCGCAAGCCTTGTGATGTGTGTGAGGGATGGAGACCGTGGGGTTTCTGCCTCGAAGTGTTGAGCCTCTAAGGATAGAGACAATTGGTGTAGAAATGTGGGGGATAGCCTTATGGCGACCCATAAGAGCAATGGCAACTTGCTTGCCTTTTTTAGAAAGGGATTGGGCAGCCTTCCGGTGCACCTCAAGAACTCGACCGGCAAGTGACTTGCCGGTGGCTGGGCATATGATGTGTGGGACAACATAAGTGCTTCCCATGCAGGGCACCTTAGTGGAGTTTCCATCAGAGCGAAGAGATTGGGAGTGAGGGACCTTCAAGTCCCTCCTCACACTGATCTAGGTTAAGGCTTGGGAGCTAGACAAGGGGTCTTTGCTCAAGAGGATGGTCGAGAATGAAATCGAAGGACCCTATTCTTGGGGGACACTCTCGAATTTGGGGATAAGAAAATCCCTGATCCGGATAAATGGGTTATAGAGCCCAGCAGTCATAAGTGAATATGAAAAGATATTGAAAGCAGATAATAAAAGAAGAATCTAGCCAAACAAGAACGATCTGACTAAGGGGTAGTAAGTCCTTAGTGGTGTCACCAAGCTGGTTAGGCTCCTGGATCTCATCCTTCGGATCCTGGATGATCGGGTGGCACGCGTCTCGAGTTTCAGGGGAGACTAGGGACGTTTATGAGATCGCTCTCTCGGGAACCTCGTTCGAAAACAGGGGCAGGTGTTACCAACTGGGGAGAGAGGAATTTTAAAGGTGGGCTCGGGACTTACTCGAGATGACTCGCGTGGGCGCCCTCTTAGATTACCCAATAATAAAACTGGCTCAGAATCGTCTCCCTTGGCTCGAATTCTTCTTATTTTCTGCTTTTCTGCAATTACACACGTATATGGCAAAGGTTATGGGACAAGTGGGTAAAACCTCACCCTTTTCCTCTTTGATTAACGTACATAAGCATGTGCATTCAAAAAGAAGAAAGAAAGACGGGGGAGAGAAGAATTCGACCAAGCGAGAGGATCAGAGCAGTGACTAGGCTGGTTGATAATTAGTCTAACGTGGTAGCCAAATGGGCTCAGTAACGAAGACCAACTCATAGGATCACCACTAGACGTTATTACCAATTTCGACCAGCTAAGCACGATGGTCAATCTGTGGTGGCAGTAAAGCGGGCCAAGTGATCATGGCGTAACAACATTACGACTAGACGACAGGCTTGCCATGAGATGCTAACCTCAATCCCCCTTAGTTGAATGTAAGAGTAGCAGAGGAATGGTTTGAAGAGAAGAAGGGAATAGACAGAAGAGAGAAGAAGAAAGAGAGGAGGGAGAAGAAAGGAGAGAAGATGCAGTCAGTGTTAGACATTGCCGACTGTTTCAGGAGATGAGAGAGGGAGGAAGCTGTCGGTGCTAAGTTTTGCTAGCTGACAAAAGAAGAGAGAGAGAATCAGATAGTGCGAGGACTTGCCGACTGACAGAGAAAGAGAGAAAAAATCAGTCAATGCTAGGCCTCGCCGACTGATAGAGAGAGTAAACTAGTTGGCTCTACATCTCGTCGACTGTCACAGGAAGAGAGAGAAAACCAGTTGATGCTAGTTCTCATCGATTGATAGAGGAAGAGAGAGAAACCTAGTCAGTGCTAGGTCTCACCGACGGACAAAGGAATAAGGAGAAACTCAGTCAACGCTAGGTCTCACCGACTGACAGGGGAAGATAGAGAACCCTGTCGGTGCTGGTCTCGTCGACTGATAGAGGACAAGAGAGAAACCCAATCGGTGTTAGGTCTCGTTGACTGATAGATGAAGAAAGAGAAAACCAGTCAGCACTAGGTCTTGCCGACTGATAAAGGAAGAGGGAGAAACCCAGTTGACGCTAGATCTCACCGACTGACAGAGGAAGAGAGAGAAGACCAGTTGGTGCTAGGTCTCGTCGACTGATAAAGGAAGAGAGAGAAACCCAATCAATGCTAGGTCTTGTCGATTGACAGAGGGAGAGAGAGAAAACCAGATGGTGTGAGGTCTCATCAACTGACAGAGGAAGAGAGAGAAAATCAACCGACGTAAAGCCTCGTCTGTTGCATCAGAAGGGGATAAATGGAGATAGAGATGTGAGAAGAAGATGGAGAAAGAGATAGAGAAAAGAGGGAGAGAAAGAGAGAGAAGAGAGAGAGGAGACCAATTGATGTTAAGCCTCATTAGTTGCATCAGAAAGAGAGAGAAGAGAGAGAAAGAGAAAGAAGAGAGAGAAGAGAGAGAAAGAGATAAAGAAAGAGAGAAGAGAGAGAAAGAGAGAAGAGAGAGGAAACCAATCAGTGTTAAGCCTCATCGGTTGCATCAGAAAGAAAGAGAAGAGAGAAAAAGAGAAAGAAAGAGATAAGAGAGAGAAAGAGAGAGGAAAGAAGAGAGGGAGGAGAGAGAAAGTTACCTGCTCATATGGTATCAGCCCTTTTCTTCTCTCTCCTCTCTCTCTTCAAGATGTACTCACAAGCAAGGACTCAAAATTTTTATTCAATCTTCAAACCATCAGCTGAAGGCCAAGGGTATTTTACAATGACTCGTCATTATAGACAACCCCTCTCCCTCAACTCAAGCATTCTCACAAGTCAACCCTGCTCTTGCTTGCTTCTCCTTCTTCGAGCAAGCACCTCCAGCCTTGGTACTCGAAGACCTTCCCCAAGAGTACCATCCTAAACCAGCCCCATCATTTCGGTAGTGTCTCTGGAGCCCACAAGAGAGCTCGTGGCAAAGACCTAATCGAAGATCGAGTCCTTCTTCTTCCCCGGCCTATGTTAACTCTAGTCTCTAGCCCTCATCCTTTGCTACACGTGATGGAGATAGCTCTCTCTTGTCCATGAAGAGCTGACCAGCCGCAGTCCCGATCATAGTTTTAGAGCGAGGTCTATCAAAACCTCAAAGCTCAACGTAATGAGGGTCTATGATTTCTAACAAAGGAAGTGACCAAGGCAGTTGAGGCAACCAGCTCTAATGACCCTCTTCACCTGATCCCTTCTATCCTCTTCAGATAACGAAGCCTAAAGAAGAAGTCCATGAGCCCTACACTGTGGTTAGTATCGTAGAAGACGACTCAGCAACCACAGTCCGAAGACCGCCGAGAACCGATCCTCACGAGATCGGTATACAAAAATCGAGTCCAGTTGGGGCATGCAGACCCCCTACTGACCGATCTGCCGCGTGTGACCACTCATGTTCGCAATCCCTCAACTGCAACTAAGGCTGATCTATCTAGAGAAACAATCAACGTAATGGTCATAAATGAACCTGACTCACAAGAAGACTGCATGAACAAGTTCGAAGATATGGTGCGCGCAATGATGGAGAAGATAGATCATATAGATGCCCTACGACAATCAGTTAACCATGAGGTCAATTCCCACCACTCAGATAGTGCACCTCTAAGGCATTCCCTTCCCTCTGCCTCATAGGACAATTCTATCCCTATAAGGACCACGATTTTTCCTCAGAAAGGCGTAGCGCCGGGTGAGTGAAGAAAGGCGTAGCACCGGGTGAGTGAAGAAGGCACAACACTGATTGAGAAAAGGGAGAAGCAGCGCCAGTGCCGATTGAGAGAAGGAAGACCTAGAGCCAGCACCGATTGAGAAAAGGGAGAAGCAGCGCCAACGTCAGTTGAGAGAAGGGAGAAGCAGCGCCAGCACCGATTGAGAGAAGGGAGAAGCAACGCCAGCGCTGGATGAGCAACGGAGGAAGCAGCACCGGTGTGTGTTTTGATTAACCACACAGCTGTCACCTGACAGCGTCACCCCGTACGTGTCAGAGGCATGAGTGGTTACGTCAGCCACAGTAAATCCAATTAACCTTGAGTACTTAAGCCCTTTGAAAAACAAGATTTCCTCATTTCACACTCTCTCTTTCCCTAAGGAGTTCAGTGCCGCCCTTTGAAGAAGGCCTACTGGTGGATTCAAGGATAGCCCGTGATAGTCGTGAGCTAGGAGCTGAGGCATCGTGAGAATTAAAGTAAGTGGGTCTAGCTTTTATGCACCCATGACTGTTGAAAACATGATGAAAATTGGTTGGATGATAGGATGAAACATGTGAAGTATGAATGGGCTGGTACAAGATTGGAAATTTGAGAGTGTGCTCCTAAATTCCATGACCATGTTAAATATATATGTATGATATTGTTATCCATGGAAACTCATGGAATGCTCAGCGTGAGACTTGTTGGCATGAATAAAGTTTCATGCTCAAAATGCACCTTGGCCATAAGATATTAAGTGTCCTTTAAAAGCATGACAAAATCACAAAATCTTTTACTGTTTTTGCATTAAAATGATCATGGGCCAAATGGTGTCCGAATGGGACCAAATCGGTCCCAAATAGAAGACATGTATATTTACTCTAAGTTCACTTTTTATGAAATGATAAAATTGTGCATTAATGAAAGAGATATGGCTTAAGATATTGAGACACGACACTACCCACAGTTGCTGCTAATTCCAGCAATTGTGGCCTTCTTTAGGCAATGTTTTGTCCTAGGAAACGGTGTCCAAAAACCTTAAAATCTCAACCATTGGAGAGGTTTTGGAATGTACTCAAAGTTGCATGTTTTGAGATTTTTGAAATTTCTCACGGATTTTAAACTGTGATCCGAAATGCACAAAGACGTCACCGCGCACTGTTGCAGGAAAATTTCCAGCAACTAAGGTTCACTTTGTACTAGGCTGTCAACCCATTAAACAACTCCCAAACTCTTTCAAATTTATGTCTTTGTAAGATTTATGTGCAAGCTCCAAGTTTCAACATTCTGAAACTTTCCCTAAATCAAGAGCTACGCCCTCGTAAAGAGAGGCATGTCACTGTTACTTGTCACTGCACCAATTGTATATCCATGCGACACTAAATTGTTTTGATATATGGTAAATGTGAATGCTATATGACAAATTTCATGTGAATGCCATGAAGATCTGGGAACGATGCCATATGATAAATTTCAAGCAAATGCCTTAAAAATATGTGAACCATGTCAAATGAATGCTTTATGTGTGGAAAGGGGCCACAAGTGCTTTAGTGATGAAATAATTTCATAATGAGTACCACATGCCATTGTGAAGGTCTATGTGTGAATGCCTTGTGTAATCTTTTGCAATAAATGTCTCTTGTAAATGTTCTAACACTATGATGAAAAATAATGCATCTGCATGAGGCATACTGTGATGAATGGCCACTGTTTATTTTGATATTGGCCATTACGCAGTGTGACACTCACTGGTAGTGGACATTATTATGACACTGTGATGAATGGTTATTGTTTATTTTCATGTTGACCACTACGTGGAAGGACACTAACCAGTAGTGGAAATTGCCACTGGGACTCGAGCTCTGTGTTAGTGAATGTTACATTGCTATATGGATGAGATGGTTGATCGCTATGCATTGGGACTCGAGCCCTTTGGTGGTGGACACTGGACTTGATGAGAACATTGGCTGCTACGTGGTGGGACCCAAGCCCATTGGTTGTGATAGCTAGGTTCACTAAAACACTGATGAGAATATTGGCCACTACGCAGTGGGACACTCACCGGTAGTGGGTATTGTTGTGATATCGCATGCTATGAGATGGGACAATCTTCGGTAGAAAGGAATGTGATGCCGGCATACTCCCTGGCCTACAAAGTGATAGGAACGGGTTAGGGGGGAAACAAAATCGCTCCCTCAGATTTATGTGATAAGATATGAGATCTGATTGGATGCCTTGCAAGGTGACAGCCTGTTGGACCCCCAATGCGGGCTGGGGACTATGTGCGTGTGTTGAGGGTATTACGAAGTGGACTACCCCACTTGTCATTACTCTCCCTCCTATGTGATAGTAGAGGCCTTAAGCAATGGGATTGACTTAGCCTAATGGATAAGGCCTCTACTACGGGAATAGGTGATCTTGAGAGTGCGTGGTTAATAATTGAATCTTTGTGTATGGTATGTTGGAATTGGAATGATTGAATGATTAATGGTTTCCCTGATAGAATGTTCATGATTATACTAATTTGATGGTGACTATTGCTTAGAAGAATGTTCTTATTCGCCACCTTGATCTGATATTCATATATGCCAAACTATGACTGTATATTGATGAACGGAACTGTTATCACACATGGACAGAATCACCATAGATGCATAACACTAGACTTGCTTATTGGACTTTATAGCTCATCCCATTATTTTTCTCCTCTCCTTGTAGTTTGATAGTGGCAGGGTCAAGGCTTCGGGCTCGAATTTTGTTGTGGAATGCCAGAGTGGGACTTCTCGAAGATGGTGTTTAGACTTTGTTTACGTTTTGGCAGTTTGGCCCGAGGTTTTGTTCATTGTTGTGTTGTTGATGTGTAATATTGAGCCTTAATGCCCCAAACTGAATGTAATATTTTGGGAAGTATTTAGTGTAATAAATTTTTGATATTCGGGATTTCTTTATGTTTTTCTTTATTTCTTTTCTTTGGTTTGTCTCATCACTGATAATAAAAGTGTTAAGTTTACTTCGTCCTAAGTGACAAACATTACATTAGATCACGGACCCACGCTCGATCGTCCGATGCCGAGTAAGGTACGATAGTCGGGGGCGGGGTAGTGACAGTCGCTCACCCTGTCTCACAAGCAGACATCGATGCTATGGTTACCCATATCTTAAAGAACAGACAAATTCCGGGGATACAAGGTGCAATGCCTTATCAAAGGGCGTACCCTTCATACATTGGCCAGGTGTCGCTTCCCTCAAATTACAAGAAAGGGAAGTTTCCCCTATTCATGTCCCCAAACCAGCATATCGCCCACTTTCAGGTAGCGTGTCGAGAAACAATGGCTTATGGGAGACTCCTCCTCCATCAGTTTGTTGAATCCCTTGACGGATCGGCTTTTCAGTGGTATGCTCGACTTCCCCCAAACTCAGTGCATACTTGGAAGGAAATGGAGAAGCATATCCAACAGAATTTTATGAGGTCAAGAGAGAGGTTCAAACCATCGAGATTCTCACCTTGACTCAAGACCTCGATGAGCCAGTGGACGAGTTCATATCAAGATGGAGAAATTTAGCCACTCACGATCCCAATCCCATGCCTAAGAAGGAAGCAGTTCAAACTTGTGTGCGGAACATGTGACTTGAACTCACCCTACATGTTGAGGCCTCCAATCCGATTTCCATGTTAGAGCTGCTCTCCAAATCGGTCTGCATAGAAAGCTTAGCACTCCACCATGGAGGGTCACCACAACCGTCTACAAGCTCAGGGAACAACTGGGGCAATGGTAGCTCTCGAACTAACACCCGAGGTAGCCAACCAAAAGGAGTAATCAGTGCAGTCATCACGGTCAGTGACCCAAAAAGGCTCCCTCCCAAACTTTGGACCTCTCCAATGGGGTGAGCACAACAAAGACAACGCCTCATGCAGGCAAGCAACAACAGACGTACAACCGAGTATCCCCACTTGCGAATTTCTATCGAGATGACTATTGGAACAGGCATAGGAATAAAGTCTACCCCATTGAGAAGGAATGGGTCCCTGCACTATTACATTTATTATTGAAACATAACATGATCGAGCTTCTAGGCCAAGTTCCCTAAGCAAGTTGGGCTTGATACTTAGGCGAATTATTGTGCTTACCAGCGAAGGATCAATCACCCCACAGATGATTGCTTCACGCGAAAGGATATCATTGATGCCTTGATTCGGAAAGGTCAGATAAAGCTTGAGGACTTAAAGAAGGCATTCGGGGCAGTAGAAGCCTCCCACGCAATAGCCGTCCGAGAAGAAGACGAAGCCTCTGATATCCATCACGCCTTTTATGTTATAATGCTTCAAGAAGGCTTGATCACACTGAAGTCAGCAAGGCAGACCCAACGCCTTGCCCAGGTAACTGAAGACCGTTGGTGCCCATATCATCAGATATGGGGCCACTACTTGTGGGAATGCACCAATTTGCATAATATATTTGCCAAGAAAATATGGGAATGTCAGGAGTCTTACGACATCCTAGTAAGTGCTCCCCAAGTCACTACTCCGCTGGCGCGAGAGGGCCTCTTAGCACAAGACTCGCATAATAATGATTCAGAGCTTGCTGAACCCTCGGCTTCCCAACCATTGATAGTCCACCATGGGCGAAGTAAACTCAAGTCCTTCAGGCAAGAAGTAGTTTGCCAAGCTAGAGCTGTTCACAAGCCTAGCGAGACGAATCAAGCACCACCACAGAAAACCAGATGGAGATTGGCATCAAGGGCCGCTCGCTGGAGAAACAAGACGGCACAACCACCAATGGAGCTGGAATTTCTCAGGCCCCTTCCCCCGACTGCCAACCTTAATGGATTTCATCCTTGGCACGATCCTCCTTCCTTCCTCATCCCATCAAGAGGACATCCCCAAGTCATCTTCTTCTCAGAGCACGTCCAATGAGGGTGATGACATTAAAAACACTTCCCAATGGTCTAATAAAGGGAAAGACCTAAAAGATTCCCTGCACACGTCCAACCCTGGTGATGACATAAAAAGTTGCCCAGATCGGTCTGATGAGGGGAATGACCTTAAACGTTCCCCACCTGCTGACCCTTCTCCTTCTTCTTCTTCTGCTTCTAATCCTTCTTCCCTAATGTCTCCTGCAGGTACAACCTTGAAATGTCCAGACTTTGAGGCTCTCGACAGGAATTTGAAGGAATCAACATAAGCAGGACACAACGAAAGCAGTTGAAAAAGACCCTGACTCGGGCTGCTGGATTCCTAACAGTTGTTGATGATCTGGCAACTAAAGCCAAAGCGGAGCCACCTTCTTCAAAGAAGCATAAAAAGTCAAAGCCAAAGAAACCACAGTGGCCCCCTGAGCTCGACTTCAAGTAGAGATTGAGAGAATCAAGAGGGCAGAGCTTCTATTCTCAAGAGGCTTATCATATGTTGCAAATCCTAAGAGCATCACCCAGGACGGGGAAAATGAGCCTCAGGTCAGGGAAGACGTTACAACCTCCACCTCAATAGTCAGGCACTTTGAAGTTTCCTAGTACGCCACTTCTCCCTAATTTAAATACCAATTTACCTATCTTACAGCTCCTTGAGCTCCTTCCTAAGACAAATACTCCAAACAACCCACCTATTCTCCAATTATGTGGGACACCTCTGACACAATCGCTTCTAAAACCTCAAACGTCCATCACTCAAACCAAGCCCGCTAAGCAATTAAGTCAGCCAATAGGTCAAAATAAACCTCTTCCACCCAAACTTACTCCTCAACCCAGCATACCACCCAAACCCATGGCAGGATTAGGAGCATAAAGTGTTGACGAAATATGATGTGATAGAACATCTTAGGAAGCTTCCAACCCTTCTCAGCATTGCCCTCATGCTCTCAAAGGATTATTGGATGGCTTTGGTTCAGGCTCTCTCTAACCCAGAGGTGCATGAGACAAGGTTAGAACCCATTGAGGTGGACCCGACGATTTTAGGAGGATGTCCGCCAATCACCTTTTTAGAGGATGATCTGCAATTGGTAGAAAATTTTCGTAATCACCCTCTCTTTGTGATAGGTGAATTACATGCATGCCCCATCAACCGAATTATGTTGGATGGAGGGTCGACAGTCAACCTTATTCCAAGGATTCTTACTCGATTGGGGTTAGGGACCGAAGATCTTACTCCGACCCATGTCACAGTCCAAGGGTTCAACCACTCAGGAGAGAAGCCAGCTGGCACAGTTCGCATTCGTTTTAAGATTGGCGAGTTGAACGATTATGCTCAGTTTCATGTAATCGACACCGGCACTTCTTACAACATTCTCCTCTGTTGGCCATGGCTCCATGACTAGGGAATGGTTCCATCGACATTGCACTAGTGCTTCAAGTATAGTTGAGATAGGAGAGAGCATACAGTCTATGCTAATAAAAGACAATTTCCTATAGCCGAAACTCACTATGATGATGCTAAGTATTACTTCACAAATCTGGTGTCGCCTCAGAAGTTGAATGAGGGGGATCACAAGTCCACAATCAAGACAACATCTTTGCCTCACAAAGATGTTGAGGATGTGGGGAGAGCATTGGTAAACATGTTCAAAGAAAAAGAAAGGCAAGGTAGAACTCTCCCTTTAACCCCCATTCATTATAGCATCCCAACTATCATCCCTGAAGAAACTCTGTCTTCACTAGAAGAGGAATCCTCACCCTCTGCTCCCAGTTCTGAGCCACTTTCGCCAAAAGATGAACTAGAGGTCATTCCTGAGATTGAGCAAGTCATGGGGATAGATTTTGCATATCCAAAGATCATTTATACGCCGGACTAAAAAAACTTCCTACATATCCCCATTACACTTTTGAAAGAAGAAGTAACGCGCCAAGCACTGTGAAAGATTTTTCAAAATCCTGTCGCTATAAGCATAGAGGATGCTCCTCGGACCAGTAACCAGCCGCAAGTTTTGCACTTCCCTAGTTTAGCGGGAGGAGAGCAGTGTGTGAAAAGGCAGTCTTCTTCCCCTCAAGAGCAGGATCCCCTAGTAGAGTTAAGAAGCGAAGTTCACAGTCTTCAGAGCCAATTGGAGGTCATGCGTATTGCTTCAAAACATCTCTAGGAGTTCGTGCTTGAGGTCAAAAACTATGATGGGTTTGAAGTGAATCCACCACAAATGGAGGCCAAAGCCCCTCCTGATTGGACTTTGTATAGTGAACAGGCTCACCAAATGATGAGGAAAATGAATTATGATTCCTTGGCCAATCAAACATTAAGAGGAGAAAATGCAATGACTCCCCATTTTGAAGCTATCCAAGCCATAACAGCCTGTCATGGGACTAAACAAGGCCTTGGGTATTATCCCCTTTGAAAAAAAACACATTTCGAGAGGCTTTTAAATCCCAAAGAGAGCACATAAGTAAGTGGAGAATGAAATCATGTAGCAAAGTCAATGAGAAGAAGAGAAAGAAGCATTTTATTCATGACTTCAAACTTCTTACAAGTGACGGCAAAAGAAAAGACATTTTCAGAAATGATCAGTTATCTTAGTGATCTCAGCTCTGCATGTTACAGGAGAAGTCTCGGTGTCCTAGATATGTTCCTTCAGTTCAGCCACCATTTGAATGTCCACCTCCATTGCCACAGTTTTGGACTCAATGGTGCAAGTGAGTTCGGACAAATCTGCAACTAAGGAGGCCTCCATTGCCCTTCTTTGAATAATTTCCTTCTCAAGTTCAACGAATTCTTACCTTAATATTCACATTTCCTCTCTTATTTTGATCATCCTCTTGTAGAAACCTTGCGCCTCCCTCTTGAGATCCAGCTGACGGTCAGTCATGGTGGCCTTCTTCTCAGTGTAGGAATCTATCTCCTCACGACGACACAAGATTGATTCCTCCAATGAGGATAGCTTACTGATTTCTACCTCACGATGCAGTATTCTCGACCGCTAGCTCTCCAGCTCATTTAGGGTTGCATCAAAATGGGAAAGGACTTTGGCGCACTCCTAACCACAATAGTCGTGATAGAAAATTCCTTAAGCTTGACCAAAGCCTCTACCCGCTCATTGAAAGGAAGCTCCCTTAAACCCTGAAGGCTTTCACAAAGTATGTCTGCAATCATACCAGAAACCTTGCTAAAAATGGGCTTGGATGATGCTGCTATGATTGCTAGTGCTGAAGAGATTTCAGCTTCAAGGACCGGGCTTGTTGAAGTGATAGCCATTTGAGCTACTTGCCCTTCTGAAATGAGGACAAGCTCCTGAGCATTGTGCACCTCAGACTTAGAGGCAGCCCCGGCCTCGACCTGCCTGTATTCTTCAATACTAGCCTCGTCGCGTTCTTCTGTGCCCATGGGGGCCTCCACTTCTGTCCCAAAATTTTCCAAAGAAGCTTCCTTCCCTTGTTTCTCACCTTCTTGAACTACCACAAGTTCAGGAACCACCATCCAGCTCCTTCCCCAGTTCATCAATATAGGCACGATCGATAAAGCTCCCAACCGGAAATGGAACCTGTCGCATATCCAAGGAGTCATTCTCAAATAAGCCCCGATCTTCCCCTGGGCTATGAAAGATAGCTTTTTGGCAAGCAATCCTCATCAAGCAAGGCCACAGTTTATCTCCCAAGCCCTGGCTCCTGACATAGGTGGTAGGGAAATAGGCCCCTAGCCACCCATATACATAATTGATGGGGAATGGAGTCTTAAAGTCCTCAGGAAATGCTTCTCCTCCGTCAATGTCATTCCCTCTGTCTTTACCTTTGTAAGACTATCCACAAGAGATGGCCCCTAAGCCATGGTATATATTGCACATATAAAGTGCCTGAACGAATGTCATCTGCCCCTCAAGGGAGCACAAGCTTGCATAAAAATAAGGCCAAATATGTGGCCAAGAAGACACAGTCATTATTGGTCTCGGATTGATACATGGGAGGTGTCCCCTTTATAACTTCCATCCCTTTCCCCCTTAGAGTACCTCGACCCCCTTCAGGGTAGTCCCCATTAGTTAGGTGCCTCGATCTCACCCTTCGGATCTTTTGAGGATCGGATGGAACCCGTCTCGGGTTTCAGGGAGACGTAGGACTTTTTGAGAATGCTCTCTCGAGAACCTTGTTTGAGAACGAGGGCAGGTGCTACCAATCGGTGAGAGAGGAATTTAAGGTGGGGTTGGGACTTACTCAAGCAGGCCCTCAGATCATGAAGAAAGCCCCCCAGTAATAAAACTGGCTCAAAATCGCCTCCCTTGGCTTGTATTCTCTTATTTTTTTGCAATCACACACATATGGTAAAGGTTATAAGACAGGTGAGTCAGACCTCACCTTTTCCGCTTTGGTAAACGTACACAAGCATCCGCATTGAAAAGAAGAAGAGAAGAAAGATGGGGGAGAGAAGACTTGGACTAAGCGAGGAGATCAGCACAGTGACTAAGCTGGTCAATAATTGGCTTGACATGGTAATACAATGAGCTTGGTAACTCAGACCGGCTCACATGATTACTACTAGACGTCAATATCGACATTGACTAGCTAGGCATGATGGTTAGTATGTCATGGCAATAAAGCAGGCACAAAAATTCTGGCACAACAACATTATAGCTAGACAATAAGGCTACCATAAGAGGCTAATCTCAACCCTTCTTAATCAAACGAAAGGATAACAGAAAGAATGAAAGTCATAAAGGGAGAGTAAGAAGTAAGTGAATAAGAAAGAGAAGAAAAAGAAAGAGAGGAATAGAGAAAGAAGGAGAAGAGTGTGAGAGAAGAGAAAAGGAAGGAGAAAAAAGGGTGAAAGACACAGTTGGCGCTAAGCATCACCGGCTGGGTTGTAAAAAGAAGAGAGAAACGGGCACAGTCGGCGCTAGGCTTTGTCGACTGTGTCTAAGAAGTGGGGAAAGAGAAGAGGCAATCAGTTTTGGGTATCACAGGCTTGATTGGAAGGAGAAGAGAGAGAAAAGATGCAGTCGATGCTAGGCTTCACCAACTGTATTAGACACAGAAGAGAGAGAGGTTGCAGACGGTGCTAGGCTTCACCGACTGTATTGGATAGAGACGAGACAAAAGATGTAGTCGGTGCCAAGCTTCTCCGATTGTATTACATAGATAAGAGAGAGAAGACACAATCAATGTTAGGCTTCCCCAACTGTGTTAAACAGAAGAGAGAGAAGATGCAGTCGGTGTTAGGCTTCATCGACTATGTTAGATCGAAGAGAGAGAAGACATAGTCGGTGTTAGGCTTCACTAACTGTGTTAGACAAAAGAGAGAGAAGATGCAGTCGACGTTAAGATTCACTGACTGTGTTAGTTAGAAGAGAGAAGATGCAGTCGGCGCTAAGCTCATCGACTGTGTTAAACAAAAGAGAGAGAAGATGTAGTCGGTGCTAGGCTTCACCGACTGTGTTAGACTGAAGAGGGAGAAAACACAGTTAGTGCTAAGCTTCATCGACTGTGTTAGACAAAAGAGAGAGAAGATGTAGTCGGCACTAGGCTTCGTCGACTATGTTAGACTAAAGAGGGAGAAGATGCAGTCGGTGCTAGGCTTCACCGACTATGTTAGACAGAAGAGAGAAGATGCAGTTGGTGCTAGGCTTCATCAACTGTATCAAAAGAAGAGAGAGAAGATGTAGTCGGTGTTAGTCTTTACCGACTGTGTCAAAAGAAGAGGAGAGGGAAGATGCAGTCGGTGCTAGGCTTCATCGACTGTGTCAGAAGAAGAGGAGAGAGAAGACACAGTCAGTGCTAGGCTTCATTGACTGTGTCAAAAGAAGAGAAGAGAGAAAAAGAGATAGGGATGAGAAGAAGAGAGAGAAAGAGAGATAGAGATGAGAAGAAGAGAGAGAAATAGATAAAATGAGAAAAAGAAGGTTGGAGAGAGAAAAAGAGAAGGAGAGAGAAAGATATGAGGGAAAAAGAGGGGAGGAGAGAGAAAGTTACCTTACTAAAGGGTACCGACCCTTTTCTTCTCTCTTTAAGACTTACCCACGAGCTCAAGAAAAATTCAGAACTTTATTGAATGATCCAAGAAAAATGAATCGGCCCTCTGTTTATAATGAGGCAGTGCCTGTTTATATAGAATTGAGCTAAAATGTGGGTGTAAGCCCATACACTACCTAGATATGAAGATAATTATAATTTAATTGAATTAAAAGAAATTCTAAATATAGGTGCAAAAGGATTTTTTTGCCCCTGCCTAACAATGTGTGGAATTTCAGAACAGTCCCTACTGCTGCTCGAGAACTTGTGTGATCTTCCATGACTGATCCGAGGTTGTTCTGATGCCCATTTCATTGAAAGATAATTTTTTTCTTGTGAGGCTCGGCATGGCGATCGATTTGATACCAACTTCGAGCCATGAATCATGTTTTTAAACCATGATCATGAGACTTGAATTTTGACTGAATCTTGAAAACTTTGGATCGATTGTGTGCTCATTCCTTGATGTTTCTTCATGAATTCTTCATTGAATCCCACTGAGCCTACCGTCACAATCACGTTGCAACAAACACAGCTTTATTCCGTGTATGGATAAAGATTCTGTCGTCTTGAGTTTTTGATCAGAATCTTGAAATCGAACGATCGAAATTTATAGCAGCTTTGACGCCTCTGTGTGTGAAATCCAACTGTTCATCGTACATGAGGTTTGGGCTAGAAATGGCCATAGACCTTATGCACATAATGCAACTAGTTTCGTACCAATCGGGTATGCGAGCGTCGTGATTTGGCTACTGGAGTGAGGCATGCTCCTGCTGAATTTTCTACAACTTTGTTCATGGATCAGCAGTTTCCTTCTAGTTTTTCTCCCTTCTCAAGCATCGTCATAGGGCATACCACATATCGAATCGCTCATCCTGATGAGGTGAACATGCTCACCAACTTTGAGCACGATCCGACGTGGAACAAGTGAGATATAGGCTTTGAAAGTGACTTCCCGTGACTGTAAAAGCATCAACTTTTAATTGTGTTTTGGTGTAAGGTGGCCACACGAGAATAGTGTGCGACCTACCCCTTTTCAATATTTTTCTCATAACTTTGTCCTAAAGCACTCGATTAACTCTAGTTACAGGGTCCATTTCAGGGTGTTAGAGGTCGATTTTGCCGAACCTGTTTCTCTATGTTCACTACCTTGGACATGTCTGATCGCGATGAGACATAGCAGGTAGTCTCTCAAGTGCTAATGAAGATCTTGATCAGTTCTGGGGTAATTTTGAGATTGTTGAAATTTCCACTTATTTTGTAGGCTTTATTGACCTGCTTCTGATTTACTCAACATCTGGGACCAAGGTGCTGAAAATGCGTTCAAACAGCTTGCCCCACCAAATGTTGTGCTTCGAGAGAAGCGAGAAGGACAACATTTAGAAAATTTCGTTCGGCTTTTACTATTTTTCTTCCTAGCCACAGGACCATGTGAATGTCGAGACGTACGGATGGTGCAACTAGGCTACTCAGATGTACGGATTCATTGTTTGCGGGTACATCTGTGGAAACTTTACGGGGAGAAAAGAATTTTTTGAGGGATCTTATAAAAATTCCACGTGTGGATTGTTTGTGAGTCTGAAGATGAGGATTTTGTACGAACCTCGTCAATCAAAATCAGGCCCGTCTTGCACTTGAGTGTGATATTGTCCCATTTGGTCTTGGTTTCTTTGTCTTGGATAGACAACAAAAGAGACTTCGGTTGGCATTCATCTGCGTTTTGCACTAGTTGTTCCGTGAAGGGTAGGGTACCTCAGTTTATCAAGGCAACCGGCTTTGGGTACAACCACCCCTACCCACTGTTGTGTAGTTTGTTATGTAGCAGGTCCAAAGTCATGGATGACTTAGCCTTCTTGAGGCGTCTTTTAGTTTGTTAGAATGATTTCCTTACTTGTTTTCTAAAGAACCTTTAGTTGGTGTTGTTTGCTGCTACACCAGGTTTGCTTTTGATAGTCAGAATATTGCTGTAGGTCTCGTCAGCCGGGTCTAGTTGGGGCACGTTTTGTTAGCCAGTCCCGAACTCTGGGCCTATCAGCGAGGTGAGCTGAAGTCTCTGACAAGTTTGCCTTGACTTTGTCAGCTTCTTGCCTTCGTAGTGGTCGTTAGCATTTTTAGAGTGTGTTTGTTACCTTGTGGGAATAGTGTTCTTCCTCATGAGACTTGTCTTGCCGTCTTGCTGAATATTTGTCCTTCGAGTCCTTTTGCGAATGGACTCAAGCTGTCAGAATATTTTCCTTAGAGCTCATATTTTTGGAGCCCTGACATTGTGACTCCAAGGATTTTCTTCTTTTAAGTGAGGGCTGAAGCCACCTGTAGAGACGAGTGCTGCATCAACCTATTTTATTAGTCTAAGCATCCTTTACAGATTTTCACTTGGACTTGGGAAGCGGCACCGTAGAGACAGTTTTCACTAACTTCTTTTTATTTGGGGATATTTTACCCACAACCTTATAGCCATGTACACCCTTATTTTCTATTTTTACTCACTATCCCCTTTCGGGTTTCCACTGTACCCGATTTTTCTATTTTCACGTAAATTTTTACTCATGGTTTCGTGACCATGCCCGTTCGTCATTTTTACTCATGGTGTTCCCTTACTAAGGTATACACCATGCCTTTTATATCATTGTGAAGGTATGTTTAAGGTCAAGCCTCCGGGACCTATGCAAAGCCTTTTAAAATCATGCGGCTAGGACATGCATTCTAGTTTAAGGTCGTACAGCTGGACCATGATGGTGATGAATGGCAGTCTATAGAGGCCATAGAGTGAGTATGGTAATGATTTTAGCTCACTTTTGGGGAGATTGCATGAGGCTACTTATGATAGATGGTTGACATAAGTGAGGTGAGTGGAAAATGGTGACCACTAGCTTACGATGAGTATAGGTGACAGAATGGTTCGCCTTTTTGTGAGCATGGGCGAGACTCAGTGGGAAATGATGTAGAATGATGATGGGAAAGAACTCATTGGGGAGATAGTGAAGGTGGTGCGTGCACATGGTCGGATTGGTTAGGGAAGATGTGTGTGTAGATGCATGTAGAAGGTATGTGCGCGTATGTTGGGGTGAGTTTTAAGGTCATGCCTCCAGGACTTGTGCAAAACAGTTTAACGTCATGCGTCCAGGACTTGCACTATGGTTTAAGGTCATATAGCTGGATCGTGGTTATGCAGTTTAATGTCATACAACTAGGACCATACAGTTTAAGGTCATATAGTTTGGATCATAATGCAGAGCCTTTTAACGTCATGA
Source organism: Amborella trichopoda (assembly GCF_054954075.1). Classification (NCBI taxonomy): domain Eukaryota; kingdom Viridiplantae; phylum Streptophyta; class Magnoliopsida; order Amborellales; family Amborellaceae; genus Amborella; species Amborella trichopoda. The sequence continues at coordinate 20,473,690 of NC_142345.1, read as the reverse complement.
GACTAGAACATGTTCTATGTGGTTTAAGGTCATATAGCTTAGACCGTGCAGTTTAAGGTCATGCAGCTAGACCTCCGCTACAGTTTATGGTCATATAGTTTGGATCATGCAGTTTTTAGGTTTGTGCAACTAGACCAAGTCTGTGTAGTTTACGGTCATGCAGGACGGGCCATGCAGTTTATGGTCGTGTAAGTAAACCAAGGTTGTGCAGTTTAACGTCATGCAACACGGACCATGCAGTTTAAGGTCATGCAACTAGATCATGGCTGTGTAGTATAAGGTCATGCAGAGCGGACCATGCAGTTTAAGGTCGTAAAACTACACTAAGGCCATGAAATTTAAGGTCATGTAGCATGGACCATGCAGTTTAAGGTTGTACAACTAGACCAAGGCTGTGTAGTTCAAGCTCATGCAGGGTGGATGATGCAGCTTAAGGTCATGCAACTAGACTAAGGCCGTGCAGTTTAAGGTCATGCAGCACGAACCATGCAGTTTAAGTTCGTACAACTAGACCTAAGTTGTACAATTTAAGGTCATGCAGGGTGGACCATGCAGTTTAAGGTCATGCAATTAGACTAAGGCCGTGCAGTTTAAGGTCATGCAGTGCGGACCATGAAGTTTAGGGTCACCATGTAAGTGAGACTCATGGGGAATAGGTCGGTGGGTAGCGGTATGATTCCCTGAGGATAAGATAGGTAGGACCAATGAGGGGTCCAGATAGCAACGATGACTTTATTGGGGAAGAGGTGACAACTATGGGTCAGAATACATAAGCATGAGGAAAACCACTGGGGGTTTCAGCAGCAAGAATGACCCTAACTCTACTGGGGATAATAGTACGGGCATGGTTTTCTTACTGGGGATGAGAAGTCATGGCTTGAGTTTAGTAGATCTGGGTTCCACTTTGCTGGGGGCTACAGGTCGGGGTTAAGGTGCAACCTCATTGGGGATAGTGATAGGACACTCACGGCTTTGACCTAGGTTGCTAAAAATACAGTCGGCACAAAGTGCAGCAGCCATTGTTTCTTGAGAGTGCTCAACTGCTGATGAGTCTTTGCAATCGGCGCTGAAGATCTCCACCGCTGCTTTTAACCAGTCAGCCAGCACTGAATGAAAAACACGACGGCGCCAAGTTGCTAAACACACAACCGGCGTTGTGCTATTGCTTGGAGGCTACTGGTGATGAGTTGTCGAGCACTTGGGAGGTGTTGTGGTTGGTGAAATACACAGCCAGCACTATGAACAACTTGTGATATCATTTGAACATTGTCAGCACTAAGTCAACCACGCTGAGGGTTGTTGGAACTCAACCGACGATGAGTCTTCACAAATGTAACTGGTTCTAAAGACGATCGGCACTGCTTTCTGACTAGTTAACCGATACTGAGGATGGTACATGATGGAGCATAGCTAGTGCTGAGTTGTTTAAGAAGGCAACCGGCACTGAGTTGCCGAACACACAGCCAGCGTTGAGTTCTTGAGACACAGTCGGCGCTGGGTGTGTATCGACATTCAAGTCATAACCTAAGCCTGACCTAGTCTAGCTTGCTTGTTGAAATTTTTCAAGCAGTGATGAGAGTTGCTTCGGGCCTCGGGTCAAAGCCCGACTTGGCCCCTAGTCGTTTGTCTTTTCAGGGATGCGACAGGGATTCCCTATTTGTGAGGGGCGTTTGAGGGTAGTGTTGGCTATATAAGGGGGTAAAACCCCATTTTCCTTCACTTTTCATCGAAGGTAAAAACTTAAACAAAATTTTAACAGTGAGCAGACGGTGCCCGATAGAAGTTCCAACAAGCAACTAAGGATTCCGACAAGGTTTTTTTTATAAGGAAGGTTTCAGCAAGCAGAAATCTGTTGAGGATTGGTGAAGTTGAAGAAAAAGGGTAGCGGGAAAAGGGAGTTCTCCAGGGAATTTTTTTGGGAGGACAAGGAGTTTTTGGGTTGAGGTTTTGCATGTTGGAGCAGCAGTGGGTATTCCCTCTTGCAGTGGGATCTCTCTGGTGGTTTTTTGGAGGTTTCTCGGCATCAGTGGCCTTGCAGAGGTTCTTCGAGCTTGGTGGAGTTGCAGAGATTTTTCGATGGATTAGCGGAGGTTTTCGAGGATTGTAAGTGGTTTCTCGATGACTTAGGGTAAGTTGCAGAGGTTTTCTGGGAACGGCAGAGGAGTTTCGACAGAAACTGAAGGGTCCAAGGAAATGAACAGTTACTTGCAGGGAAGATGTACGGTTACTTCGTTTGTGCGACCATTAAGGGGTTGTAAAAACTTAGGCCTTGAAAATGAGGAGTCTCAAGAAGCGAACAGTCGCGACAGAGCCAGCGCTAACAGAAGCACAGTCAGTGCTGAGACATCAGGTGCTATTGGTTAGAAGTGTAATCGATGTTGACACAACTGACGCTGAACCTCAAGAAAGGCTACCGATGCTAAGGGTTAGGAGAACAACCGGCGCTGGCCTTTGGAGGACACAATCAGCGCTCCTCAGTGCATGTGGCCTGTCGTGATGCGAACACTAATGCTTGCATGTGGCAGTAAGTTATATGTGGACTTGCGGTGCTTGACGATGAGAAACGTAGGGCCATGTTCATGGGCCGACAAAGGGTGGTGAATGATGATAATGCATGGCTTGTGAAACCCATTGGAAGCCAAGTCCTCTAGCATAATAGTGAAGTCCATGTTATTATGTGGAAGGGCATCCACTGTGAACATGGTATGCTCTCCATCATAGGCCAGTTCCTTGCTAGAGAAGACTGCTTTGTATGTTTGATACACATGTCGAATGAATCCTACATTGTATGTTTGATGTACACATGAGATATCTGGCTTGTATGTTTGATAAACACATCGGATAAACTAAAGTTAACTTCTTCAAGTGGTTTCACTTCATCTTCTAGCTTGTAACAGTCCTCTTATTCATCAGATGAATTGAAACTTATAACTTCTCCAAGTGGTTTGGCTTCTTCTTCATGGTGTAGGCATTTGTTTTTTTCCTATAACCGTCCACTTATCCTTAGATGCAAGAGCAATACTACAGGTTTTGGTTTGTAACCGTCCTCTTTTCCTCAGATGCAAGAGCAACACTTTGGTGTCAGATCTTCTCTTTTCTTCAGATGCAAGGGACTTGTAATCTCCCTAATAATGGGCTTTTCCCTTGTAATTTGTAATTTGTTTTTACTACAATAAAAAGAATCAAAATTTGTTTGGACTATCTCACACACATTTTGCATTGAGCAGCTTTCCTTTATATATGCATCAAGGATAATACTTCTTTAGGTATCACCCACTAATAGGGGGAATTGCCTCCTCCCCCTTAGGATGTGCTAGTCTATAGGCTCCATTTGGCGAGACCTTTTTGAGTATAAGGGGACCATCCCACTTAGGTTCAAACTTCCCTTTATGCTAGCCATGCATGACAATAGGCCTTTTGACAACTAGAACTAGATCACCATAGGTGAATGAGTAGACCTTAACGGGCTTGTCAAAAGCTCTCTTCATTCTTCCTTGGTTGAGTTCAAGGTTCTGCTGAGCCTCTAGCCTCTTTTCATCAAGTGCATCCAATTCTTGATACCAAAGTCTACTCTCTCATCTTCTGTGAGTCCTTGATGTATAGGGACTTGTAATGAAGGAATTTGAATTTTGAGAGGTAAAACTGCTCCACCCCCATAGACCAGGGAATAGGGAGTGGAATCAGTAGAATTTTGTGAGTAGTACGATAAGCCCATAGTGTTTCAAGAACCTTCTCATGCCAGTTCTTCTTTGTCTTTGATAATGACTTTCTTAAAACATTGCACAAAATCTTATTGAAGGCCTCAACCAAGCCATTTGCTAGAGGGAGGTACATAGCCGAGTACCTCCATTTGAAACCGAATTGGTTAACCAGGCGATCAATGTGATGACTCCTAAATTGAGGATGGTTATTGAATATAATCCGGCCGTGCACTCCGAACCGATATATGATGTGGTGTCGAAGGAAGTGGGCCACCGTTGTCTCAGGAACTTGCTTAAGGGAGACCGCTTCAGCTCACTTAGAGAAAGAATCTGTTGCAGCTAGAATAAAAACATTGCCCATTACCGAAGGAGGGTCAATAGACCCTACGATGTCCATACCCCAATTTTGAGAAGGGCCATGATGCAACTGTAGGGTGTAAGGGCTTTGGAGGCTGGTGAACAAGGCTCGAGTGTATTTGACACACTTGGCACTTTAAAACAACGCTTAAGGAATCAGCGATCATGGAAGGCCAATAGTGTCCCAACCTGCATATTCATTAATAGAGCTTAGGACCGGACTAATGTAGTCCATAGATGCCCGAGTGGACTTCTTCTAACACCTTATTTGTTTCTTGGATGTCTACACATCCAAGAAGAATATCGTTGAACGATCGTCTAAAGAGAGCATCTCCTTCAAGGAGGGTGTACTTGGTAGACATTCGACGTATGTTGTTGTGTTCGACACGATCTTCTGGGAGCCTACCATGTTTTAAGAAACTAGTGATGGGTTCTCTCCAATCTTCTACCTGTTTAATTTTCGCACATATTGGGTCAAAGAATTCTGGTTCTAGGTTTCGACCCTTAGCTCCTTGACTCCATTGCACTTCTTGTTTAGTTTTAATTACTTCCTTAGCCAATAGAAGCACTCCAAATGGGTAAGGAGGAACTCCAAGAAGATATTTCTCTTGTCGTCAGCATTGATGTCAATTCTTAATTCAATGTGTCTCCATTCTTCCACCCAAACAAGCATGGGTCCAAAAGTTGACAACTGAATTGTAGCATTGAGTTTCGCAAGTGCTTCAACCTGTGAGTTTAGCCTTCTGGGGATGTGCCTCAGGGATACATCCTCAAACTGGGCCATATACGATTTTGCAGTATCGTGATAGGGCTTGAGAGTGTCTTTTCTCAAGTCATAGATCCCTTTTTGCTGCTGGATAACCAACTCAGACTTGCCATAGATCTTAAGCTGATCCAAGTCTCGGTCGAAGGCTATCTCCAACCCGATTATAAGGGTTGATATTCTACCTCGTTATGAGAACTGGCTTCAATGAGAGAGAAAGAAAGTGGTAGTATTCCTCCTTTCGGAGTCAGGAATACACTCCGGCTACTCCTCAATCAGATTGAAAGGCTCCATCATAGTACATTTCACACGCTTGGGGAAGCTCAGCACAAAACACTTCTTCATCAGGGAGGTCACTTGATAGAGGAGATTCTGAGGTACGAGGTGAGATGTAAGAAACTCAGCTTAGGCTTGGCCCTTGATGTCCTTTTGTGGGACATAAATGATATTGAATTCCATCTGCAATAATTCCCACTTAGCAAGACGTCCTGGCAAGCATGGATGCGTCATGAGAAACTTTATAGGATTAGCTTTTGATATAAGTTTCACTTTATGACCAAGTAAGCAATGGCAGAGTTTTTGTACTACAAAGATCAGAGCGAAGCACATATTTTCTATAGGGGGATAATTCTTCTCAGCCCCTTGCATCCTACAGCTTGTTTCTTTTCCCTCGTTATTGTTTTGTGCCAACAATGCCCCGAGTGACTCTTCAAGAGTGGTCACTTATGGGATAAGTGGTCTTCCCAACACTGGTGTAGAGAGCACTAGAGGGTTGAGAAAAGAATGCTTGATGTCATCAAGGGCTGCCTGACATGCTTCATCCCAGATGAATAGGGTATCTTTCTTTAGCAGGTGTGTAAAGGGTTTATAGCGACCTGAGAGGTTCGAGATGAACCTGTGGATGTACGCCAGCTGTCCTTGAAGCGAGTGCAGCTCTCAAAGTGTAGTCGTAGATGGCGTTTCTTGAATCGCCTTGATCTTGATTGCCTCGATGTTTGAAGATGAACCACAAGAAATATCAAAACACACGCCGAAAGCAGATTTTAGCAAGTTCATTTTAAGTTGATGAAGGTGAAACTGCTTGAATTCCTATTCAAAGTCTCTCATGTGAGCATCCATCTCTTCGAATTTTACCACGAAGTCAGTCATCTACATAACACTCCATCTCTTTGTGCATCATGTCTTTGCGGATGGTCGTCATCACTCTCTGGTATGTGGCACCAGCATTCTTTAATCCAAAAGGCATCACTGTGTAATAGAAGACCCTTTCAGAGTTAAGAATGTAGTGGCCTCCTCATCTTCGAGCGTCATCCTTATTTGATTACCAAGAGTATCCATCCATAAAGGAAAATATTTTACAGTGAGAGGTAGAGTTGATGATCATCTCGGTGAATGGCAACGGGAAGTCATCCTTGAGACAAGCGGTATTCAAGTCACGAATGTCAATGCACACCCTGAATTGTCCATCCTTCTTCTTGATTGGAACTACATTTTCTAGCCATTTTGGGCACTTGACTTCACGAATGAAGCCTGCTTATCTGAGTTTGGTAGTCTCGGCGTCTATCTACATCTCTAGAGGTCAGGCTTAAACCTTCTCAATTTCTGTTTGATGGGATTGATAGTCGGATCAATGCCGAGATGGTGAATATTGACTTAAGGGTCTAGACCAGGCATCTCATTGTAATTCCAAGCGAAGACGTCTCGATTTGCTAGCAAGAAAGTAGTGAAATTTTCTTTTTCTTTTGGAGACATATTTGTTGAGATAAAATTAGGCCTAGGGTCGGCCTCATCTCCTAGATTTATTTCTTTGAGCTCGTTAGAATTAGCTTGACAGCCTTCTTCCCAATCTGTTGGGCTTCTTGCAACTCTTCCTCATTATTTTCCGAGGTATTTTTATCAACTTCAAGTGTAGAGACCCATGACCCTGACATCTCTGCTTCCATTAGGGCTCCGAAGTATGTCATGATTTTTGTGCCATTCTCGAACTGGGGGACAACAAGGTCAATCTCAAACGTGGAAAGCCAATCAGGCTGCAAGAGCTTGTCTTGAAAATTACAAGGAAATTGAGGTTCAACGATGGTGATGCAAAAAGCATCCTCATATGAATCACACGGTATTTGCATGGATGCTTGCAGCGTTTTCCTCGAACTAGCTGATGCATGATAGACTTGTACCATGTGGTAAGCTTCTTGAGAATAGAAACTTTGCCCTTTTGACTCTCTCAGTCTCTGCTCAAAGTCAGGTTCAAGGGGCCACTGGGGTTTCTTTGGCTTCGACTTTTTGTTCTTATTTGAAGAGGGTGGCTGTGCTTTGGCTCGAGCTGTCAAGGCATCAGAAACTGTCAAGAATCCTACTTTCTGTGCCAGTGTCTTTTTTAACCGCTTCCGTTGCATCCTGCTTATGTTGGAACCTTCAAGTTCCTTGTCGAGAGCCTCGAAATCTGGACATTTCAAGGTCGTACCTGCAGGAGACAATGGAGAAGCAGAAGAAGAAGAACGAGAAGGGTTATCAAGTAGGGGACTTTTAAGGTCATTCTCCTCAATAGACCGATCTGGGCAGATTTTACGTCGTCACCAAGGTTGGACGTGTGTAGGGGGTCTTATAGGTCTTTCCCATGCTTAGGCCATTGGGGAGTACCTTTAACGTCGTCACCCTTATTGGACGTGTGCAGGGGGTCTTATAGATCATTCCCTTGCTCAGACCGTTGGGCAATGCTTTCAACGTCGTCACCCACATTGGATGTGTTCAGGGGGTCTTTTAGGTCTTTCCCTTGCTCAGACCATTGGGGAGTGCTTTTAACATTGTCACCCACACTGAACATGTGCAGGGGGTCTTTTAGGTCTTTCCCTTGCTCAGACCATTGGGAAGTGCTTTTAACGTCATCACCCACCTTGGTTGTGTGCCGGGGGTCTTTTAGGTCTTTCCCTTGCTCAGACTGTTGGGGAGTGCTTTTAACGTCATTACCCACATTGGATGTGCGCATGGGGTCTTTTAGGTCTTTCCCTTATTCAGACAGTTAAGGAGTGCTTTAAACGTCATCATTCATATTAAACGTGTGTAGGGGGTCTTTTAGGTCTGTTCCTTGCTTTGACCATTGGAGAGTGCTTTTAACATCGTCACCCACATTGGATGTGCTCTGAGTGGAAGATGGCATGGGAACGTCTTCTTGGTAGGATGGAGAAGGAAGAAGGGGCGCTAGGGATAAAGTCCAGTAAAGTTGGCAGTGGAGGTAGGGATATGAGAAATTCCTGCTCAACTGGAGGTTGAGTGATATTGTTTCTCCGGCGAGAAGCCCTTGGCACGCGTCTCCTTTTGGTTTTCTAAGGTGGTGCTTGATTTGTATCACTAGGCTTATAAACAGCCCTAGCTTGATGAACTGCTTCTAATTTTAAGGACTTGAGTCTGCTTCACCCGTGGTGGACTATCCATGGCTGGGAAGTCGAGGATTCCGCAGAGTCTTGAGTCATTATTAAGAAAGTCTTGCTTTGGGAGACCCTCTTGAACTAATGGAGCAGTGACTTGGGGATCACTTAATGGGAAGTTATAAAATTATTGACATTCATGCATTTTCTTGTGATTATGTCATAGAAACAGGTGCATTCTCAGAGGTAGTGGCCCCTTATTTGGTGATACAGGCGCCAATGATCTTTAGTCTCCTTAGCAAGGCCGCGAGGTTGCCTTGCCTGCTTCAGGGTGATCACACCTTCCTGAAGAATTATAATGAAGAAGACATAAGGGATACTGGGCATTTCATCTTCCTCTTGGATGGTTACTGCGTCCTTAAGTCTTCAAGCTTTATCTAACCCTTATGAATCATGGCCTCGATAATATCTTTCAACGTGTAGCAGTCATCTGTGGGATGATTGATCCTCTGATGGTAGGCACAATAATTTGCCTGAGTGTTAGGGCCGCTTGCTCAGGGAACTTGGTTTTTGGAAGCTGGATCATATTCTGTTCCAATAATAACCGGAAAAGTGTAGGGACCCATTCCATCTCAAATAGTTAGACCTTGTTCCTATGCTTGGCGAAATAATCACTCCGATCAAGGTTTGCTAACAGGGATACTCGGTTGTACGACTGTTGTTGCTTGCCTACCTGGGGAGTTGTCTTTGCTGCGCTCACCCCTTTAGAGAGTTGTAGAGTTTGGGATGGAGCCTTCTTTGAAACAATGATTGTGACAGCTGCACTGATTACTCCTTTCTGTTAGCTGCCCCATGTGTTGTTACGAGAGCTAGCATTGCCCCGGTTATTGGCTGAGCCAGCAGACGATTGTCATGACCCATTGTGGTGGCGTGATAGACTTTCTATGCAGACTGATTTATAGATTAATTCTGACGTGGAGGTCGGATTAAAGGCCTCGACATGTAGGATGATCTCGAGTCGCATATTCCGCACACAAGTTTGGACTGCTTCCTTCTCGCGCATAGGATTGGGATGGCAAGAAGCCAAATTTCTCCATCTTGATATGAATGGTCCATGGGCTCATCAGGGCCTTGAGTCAAGGTGAGAAGTTCAATGGTTTGAGCCTCTCTCTCAACCTCATAGAAGGGCTGATAGAACAATTTCTCCTTTTCCTCCCACGTAGGATACCTTTGAAAAGTTGGGCCATCAAGGGTCTCAATGAACTGACAAAGAAGAAGTCTCCTGTCAGCCGCTGTTTCTCAACATGCTGCCTGCAAGTGGGCAATATGCTGGTTCGGGGACGTGGTTCCGTTGAATAAAGGGAACTTCCCTTTCTTGTAATCTAAGGAAAACGGGACCTCAATGAATGAACGGTAAGGCCTTTGAAAAGGCATTGCACCCTGTATCCCTAGAATTTGTCTGTTATTTAAGCTATGGGTCACCATAACATCAATGTTTGCCTGAGGGACAGGATGAGGGGGTGAATTATCTTGTGAGGAAGAGGGAGGGAGCTGCCTTGGAGGTGTACCATCAGAGTGATGAGAATTGATCTTATGGTTAGCTGACTGGCGTGCGGCATCTATACGATCAATGTTTTCCATCATCGCACGCAACATCTCCTCAAATTTGTTCATGCGCTCTTCCTACGCGTCACCAGGCTCGCTTACAACCATCACAATGACGGTTTCTCTATGGAGGTCAGTGTTAGTTTCAACTGTGGGCTTGCGAATTTGACGAGTCGTGCACAGTAAATCAGTCATCGGGGGTCAACATGCCCTGACTGGACCCGGCTCTTGTATGCCTATAGCTTGAGGACCGATTCTTGATGGTCTTAGGACTATAGCTAATAGGTGGCTGGGTCTTCTTCCACAACACTAACCACAGTGCGGGGCTCATGGCCTTCTTCATCAGGTTTCGTCATCTAACGAGGGTAGAAAGGGTTCAGGCGAAGAGGGTCCTCAACGCGGGTTGCCTTGATCGCCTTGGTCATTTTTTTTGTCATAATTCACAGACTGCCATTTGGGTTGTGGCTAGTCAGCTCTTCTTCCACAAGAGAGTGCTATCTCCATCAGGTTTGGCAATGAATGAGGGTCAGGGACTTGAGTCATCTTAGGGCGAGGAGGATGAAGGACTCGATCTTCCATCAGGTCATTGCCCCGAGCTCTCTTGAAGGCTCCAGAGACACGACCAAAGTGACGAGGCTGGTTTAGGATGGTACTCTTGGGGAAAACCTTCGAGTACCAAGGCTAAAGGTGCTTGCTCGAAGTAGGAGGAGTAGGCAGGACCAGGGTTGACTCATGAGGAGGCCTGAGTCGAGGCCGAGAGGACGTTTGTGATTACGACGCATGTGTGCCTCCTTGAAGAGGGATCACAGGTGACCTGGGGGTCGACCCGAGCTCGCACAAGTGGTCTGGCCTTAGGAGGTGGAGAACTGCGAGCAAGTGTTTGTAAGAGAACAGGTGGATACCTGCCCCTTACAAGGTGCACATGTGTGTGCAGAGTAGGAGGAGGAGAAGATTGTCTCCTATGTACTTGGGTTGGCGCAACGATAGCGTTGCCCCGAGCAATGAGATGCATGTGATCAGCATGCGGAGGACCTGACCTTAGAAGGTCTGATCCTAGACGCTGACTAGAGGTAGCACAAGGGTTGCCCCGAGGTGTGGCTTGAGTGGGTGACTCACGAGCCTTGTGGTGTGTGAGAGGGATGGAGACCGTAGGGCTTCCTCCCAAATATGTTGAGCCTCTAGGGATAGAGACTGGTGGTGCAGGAATGTTGGGGGTAGCCTTGCAGTTACCCACAGAAGCAATGGCAACTTTCTTGTCAAAGGGACTGGGCAGCCTTCTGGCATACCTTGGGAATACGACTGACAAGTGACTTGCCAGTGGCTGGGTGCATGTTGCGAGTGGTGGCATGTGCACCACCTATGCAGGGTGTCTTGGTGGAGGTTCCACCAGAGAGAGGGGATGGGGAGTGAGGGACCTTTAATTCCCGCCTCACACCGGTCCAGGTTAAGACTTGGGAGTTAGACAAGGGGTCTTTGCTCAAAAGGGTTGTTCAGGATAAAGTCGGAGGAACTGGTTCCTGGGGACAGTCGCGAATGCGGGGCTAAGAAAATCCCTGATTTGAATGATTGGGTTAGACAACCCATAAGACATAAAGTGTGAAGAGAAAATGAAAGCATACAAGAAAAGAAGAAACTAGCAAAACACGAACAATCCGACAAAGGGGTAGTTTCTTCTCAGTGGAGTCGCCAAGCTAGTTAGGTTCCTCAGTCTCGCCCTTCGGATCTTTTGAGGATCGGGCAGAACGCGTCTCGAGGAGACCCAGGACTTTGTTAGATCGCTCTCTTAGGAACCTCGTTTGAGACAAGGGCAGGTATTATTAACCTGTGAGAGAGGAATTTAAGGTCAGTTTGGGACTTACTCGGGCTGGCTCGCATGGGTGCCCTCTTAGATCATGAAGAAAGTCCCCTTAGTAATAAAATTGGTCCGGAATCGCCTCCCTTGGCATGTATTGTCTTTTTTTCTGCAATCACACACATATGGCAAAGGTTATAAGACAGGTAGGTCAGACCTAACCTTTTCCTCTTTGGTGAACCTACACAAGTATGCGCATTCAAAAGAAGAAGAGAAGAATAAGAGAAGAAAGATGGGGGAGAGAAGAATTCGACTAAGCTGGGAGATTAGCGCAGTGACTAAGCTGGTGAATAATTGGCATGATGTAGTAATAAAATAGGCTCGATAACTCAGACCGGCTCACATGATTACTATTAGACGTCAATACCGGCACTGACTAGCTAGGCATGATGGTTAGTTTGTCATGGAAGTAAAGCAGGCACAATAATTTTAGCACAACAATATTACGGCTAGACGACAGGACTATCATAAGAGGTTAATCTCAACCCTTCTTAATCAAACAAAAGGATAATAGAAAGATTGAAAGTCATAAAGAGAGAGTAAGAAGTAAGAGAATAAAAAAGAGAAGAGAAAGAAAGAGAGAAAGAAGGAGAAGAGTGTGAGAGAAGAGAGAAGGAAGGAGAAAAGAAGGTGAAGGACACAATCGGCGCTAGGCATCGCCGGTTGAGTTGGAAAGAGAAGAGAGAAATGGATATAGTCAGCGCTAGGCTTCATCGATTGTGTCAAAGAAGTGAGGAGAGAGAAGATGAAATCAGTGTCGGGCATTACAGGTTGGGTTGGAAGGAGAAGAGAGAGAAAAGATGCAGTCGGTGCTAAGCTTTATCAACTATATTGGACAGAGAAGAGAGAGAGGATGAAGTCCATGCTAGGTTTCATCGATTGTATTGGACAAAGAAGAGAGAGACGATACAGTCGGCGTTAGGCTTCACCGACTGTATTAGATAGAATAGAGAGAGAAGACACAGTCGATGCTAGGCTTCACCAACTGTGTTAGATAGGAGAGAGAGAAGGCACAATCAGTGCTACGCATTTTCGACTGTGTTAGACTGAAGAGAGAGAAGATGCAGTCGTCACTAGGCTTCACCCACTGTGATAGACAAACGAGAGAGAAGATGTAGTCAACGTTAGGCTTCACCGATTGTGTTAGATAGAAAAGAGAGAAGATGTAGTCGGCGATAGGCTTCACAGACTGCATTTGACAAAAGAGGGAGAAGATGCAGTCAGTGCTAGGCTTCACCGATTGTGTTAAATAGAAGAGAGAGAAGATGCAGTCTATGCTAGGCTTCACCGTCTATGTTAGACTAAAGAGAGAGAAGACCGTCCACATTAGACTTCATTGATTGTGTCAGAAGAAGAGAGAGAAGATGTAGTCGACGTTAGGCTTCATCGCCTGTGTCTGAAGAAGAGAGAGAAGATGCAGTCAGCGCTAGGCTTCACTGACTGTCAGAAGAAGAGGAGATGGAAGATGTAGTCGGTGCTAAGCTTCGTCGACTGTGTCAAAAGAAGAGGAGAGAGAAGATGCAGTTACCACTAAGCTTCCCCGATTGTGTCAAAAGAAGAGAAGAGAGAAAAAGAAATAAGGATGAGAAGAAGAGACAGAAAGATAGACAAAGATGAGAATAAGAGAAAGAAATAGATAAGATGAGAAAAAGAAAGGAGAGAGAAAGAGAGGAGAGAGAGAAAGAGAGGAGGAGAGAAAGAGGGGAGGAGAGAAAAAGTTACCTTACCGAATGATACCGGCCTTTTTCTTCTCTCTCGTCTCTCTCTCCATGACATACCCACGAGCTCAAGCAAAATTCATAACATTATTGATTGATCTAAGAAAAATGAATTGACCCGCTTTTTACAATGAGGCATTGCCTGTTTATATATAATTGAGCTAAAACATGGGTGTATGCCCAAAACTACCTAGAATTGAAGATAATTACAATTTAATTGAATTAAAATAAATTTGAAAAATGGGGGCAAAAGGACTGTTGTGCCCCTGCCTAACAATGTGTGGAATTTCAGAACAGTCCCTGCTACTACCCAAGAACTTACGCGATCTTCCACGACTGATCCAGGGTTGTTCTGATGCCCGTTTGATCAAAATACAATTTTTTTCTTATGGAGCTCGGCATGACGATCGATTTGATACTAACTTCGTGCCATGAATCATGTTTTTAAACCATGACTATGAGACTTGAATTTTGAATGAATCTTGAAAATTTTGGATCGATTGTGTGCTCGTTCCTTGATGTTTCTTTATGGTTTCTTTGCTGAATCACACTGAGCCTGCCGTCACGATCACGTTGCAACAAACACAGCTTGATTATGTGTCTGGATGAAGATTCTGTGGCCAGAATCTTGAAATCCGGCCGTTGGAATTTACAGTAGCTTCGATGCCTCCATGATTGAAATATCAATTGTTCATCGTACATGAAGTTCGGGCCAGAAATGGCCACGGACCTTACGCACATAATGCAATTGGTTTCGTGTCGATTAGGTATGCGAGCGTCTGAATTTTCTGTAACTCTCTTCATGGATCATCAACTTCTCTCTAGTTTTTCTCCCTGCCGAGGCATCATCGTGGGGCGAATGACATATCTAATCTCTCGTCTTGATGAGACGAATATGCTTACCAAATTTGAGCACGATCCGACTTGAAACGAGTGAAATATATGCCCCGAAAGTGATTGCACGTGACGGTAAAAACAACCACTTTTAATGGTGTTTTCGTGTAAGGTGGCCACACGGGAATAGTGTGTGCCCTACCCCTTTTCAGTGTTTTCCCATAAATTTGTCCCGGAGCTCCCAATTAAGCCGAAACTTGACCCATAGAGGTTTTCGACTGTGCCAGATCCAATGGAAATGTTCCCATAGCTGTTTCATGCCCCAAAATATAGAGTCCATTTCAGGGTGCTAGAGGCTTATTTTTCTAAAATTGTTTCTTTGTGTTCACTACCTTGGACACGCTTGATCATGATGAAACTTGACAGGTGGTCTCTCGAAGTGTAGATGAAGATCTTAACCATTTCTAGGGAAATTTTGAGACTGTTAGAATTTTCACTTATTTTGTAGGCTTTATTGACCTGCTTCATATTTATTCCGCATCAAGGACCAAGGTGCTGAAAAATGCATTCAAACACCCACAAAAGAATTTCACCCATTCGGTGAAGGTTGCCCGACCATTGCTAGACCGGCCATGCAGCAATTAGTAAACCTTGAAAATATTTTGAAGACTAGCATGTGGCCACTCTTCTCCCAAGCTAGCACCACAAAGAATGATTGAATTCTGAGGCACGAACTCGTCGTACGTGGCCCCGATCAGCGGAAGACCCCCAATACAATGAAGATCTAATAAAGAGATTCCTGCTTCCCTGTGCCCAAGAAGCCAGGTGTTGCTAACATGGCTCCATGTCTCCAGCAGTACCTTGACAGTATTGGAACACTGATCATAGTAGTTGGTCGAGCACTGAACCGCTGCCAACAAGGAAACACGTTCAAGAATACTGTTCTGCGACACCAACACTCTGGCAATCCAGGAAGAGTATCCTTTTAAATATTGGTGCTCCCCCTGTATTTGAAGGCCTTTTCATGACCATATTATTTGCTTTTTCTGCACCATATGCTTTCCTAGGGTGAGTAAGTTCTCCCCAGAAGCTATATTCTGGTGCATACAATAAAGGAGTGCCACCCCTTCTTGAATACTAACATTACCGTCATTATCCTCTCGGACTTCAAAACAAATTGGGTCAGTGATAAAAGTGACATTGAGAGGCCACTCTGGTTTGCATAACCGCTCTGTCATCCAAATAGGCTTGCCCCTTACTAAATCCTCACCGGTAAATTAATGGGTACCAACCTCTCCTCCACTTGGAAGGATCTTTACGTCATGAATTTGGTAAGAAGACTCAGCCATTATGAAAAGCGATTCAAGGATTTGCAGCCGACTGAAAATCACCTATCAAGCATCGGCTACATCTTCAGAGAACCAGCGCCGGTTGCATTTTTAGAAGCTTAGCATCGGCTGTGTCTTCAAAGGACCAACGCCGGCTGTGTATCCTCAGTTGGCGCCGGCTGTGTTTTCAGAGGAATATTGCTGGCCGTATCTTCAAAACCTTAGCGTCGGATGAATTTAAGGAAGCTTAATGCTAGCTGAGTTTAAGGACGCTTAGCGTCGGCTATATCTCCAAGGATCCAACGTCGTCAATATCTCCAAGAGGTTCAGCACTGACTGTGCACTCAATGCTCAGTGCCGGCCTTGTATCCTAATGCAACGTCGACTGTGTTCTCAAAAGATAATTGCTGGTTGGGTCCAAATCTCCCACACGCCCTACAGATTTTGTAGGCGTCACCTCGAGCTCTGTCACGCCGCCTGACAACTGCCACGTCCTGCCCTGGCACACATCTTCACAAATGTGGATTAGCAACCATTCTCCTACCTACAACATTCCAGCTTCAGCGACGGCTCGTTTCCCTACACCGTTCGGTATCCCATCGAAAACTCCCCTCCACAGCCGGAAACCCTCTACGACCATTCCCCAAGTCGCTCGAAAACCACCTATGCTCACTGAAAAAATCACCAAGATCAGTGGAAAGCCTTGAGCAGCCCACTACTGTCACTTTCACCCCTTCTTCCCTTCACTGGAATCCTCAAAACCATGGCTGGAGTTTCCTGTTTCTCTAAAAAACCCTATGTGTCGATAGTGAAACTCTTAGTACTTCAACTGATCCTGCCTCCTATCCCGCAGGGGTCTCCTTGCTCGATCGGCACCTCCCCTGCTTGATGGCAAGCTCCCACTAACCCTTGCCGGAATACTCTGAGTTTGTTGAACCTCCTTCTCACCATTAGAACCAAGTTTTCAGGCTAAGTATTTTACCCTTCGGTAAAAAATAGTGAAAATGGGGTTTACCCTCTTTTATAACCGATGATTTCCAATAATGCCCCTCACAAATTGGGAATGTCAACCGCATCCTAGAAGGCCAAACACCAATGGGCTATATCGGGTCAAGCTCGGATCAAGGCTCGAACACTAACCCACAATCAGTGCCAACTATGTTGTCGAAACTACCCAGCGCCAGCAATGTTTTCAGTAACCCCAGTGCTGATCGTGTTTTTAGTAACCCTAGTGGCGGCTGCATTCTCAGCAATCCAGCATCGGCCGTGTTTAAGAGCTAACATGACCACCGTTAGCGCCGCCTATATTTTTAAACCTCAGCGCTGTTCGGGTATTCAAGAGATAGTGGTTGGTTGTTCTTAGTGCCGACTGCATTTTCAAAAGGTTCAGCACCGGCAGAAGCAGTGTTGATCGCTCTTAGTGCCAGTTGTGTTCTAAACAATCCCTCGCCACACTCTTCATGCTCAAGCTTTGCGTATCTTACTACTGTTATCTTCAGTGAAGTTACACCTTGACCGACCTATCAATCCCAATGGAGTTGTACCTTGGTCATTCCACCCAGGTTATCACTCCTCATCCCCAGTGGGAGTCATACCCATGTTATACCCTCTCAGCCCCAGTAGGAGTCATACTCATACTGCAATATCCCCAGTGGAGTTAGGGTCATTTTACCACTGCAACGACCAGTGAGTCTGCCTCACACGTAGTTATCCTATCCCTAATGAAGTCAGAATTCCCATGTGAACTCCAGTGAGTCTATTGACTTCATTACCATTCATCATTCCCCAATGAGTCTCACCCATGCTCACAAAACGGCGAACCATCCTTCCACTTATACTCATCGTAAGTTAGTGGGTCACCATGTTTCACTTACCATTCATACATCTTCCACCTTTTATAGGTAGCCTTGTGCTACTCCCAAAGTGAGCTAAAACCACCCCCATACTCACTCCATGGCCTCCACAAACTACAATTCATCACCATCATGGTCCAGTTGTATGACCTTAAACTGTTGTGCATGTCCTGGTCGCATGATGTTAAAAGGCTTCGCACAGGTCCCGAAGGCATGACCCTAAACATGCCTTCAGAAAATATAATGGGCATGGTGCATACCTGAGCAAGGGAACGTCATGAGTAAAAACGATGGACGGGCGATGTCCTGAAATCATGAGTAAAAGAGTTCCGTGAATAAAAAAAACCTTGACATGGTAAAATCCCAAAAGGGCACTGGGAGTAAAAATAGAATACAAGGGTGGACATGGCTGAAAGGTCATGGGTAAAAGAGCCCCAAATAAAAAGGAAGTTAGTGAAAACCGTCTCTACGCCGCCTCTTCTTGAGTTCAAGTTAAAACCCACAAAGGGTGCTTAGACCAATAAATAGGTTGATGCAGCATTCACCTCAACATACGGCTTCAGCTCACATTAAAAAAATCCTTGGTGTTACAATACTAGGACAAAAAAATAAGAGTTTCAAGGAAAAGATTCCAACAGCCTGAGTCTATTAGCAAAAAGGACTTGAAAGAAAGAAGAATCACCAATAAGGCAAGACAAGTCTCATGAGGAAGAAGCATCATTCCCAGGAAGTTACTAAATGTACTCCAACGATGCTGAAGATGCCCTAGGAAGGCTAAGTCAACCATGACCTTGGACCTATTATGAAAGACTATTAACAGTGGCTAGGGGTTATAACCAAAGCTGGTCAACTCGATAAACTAAGGTACCCTACTCGAATAACTGGTGCACGACGAAGACGATCACCGACTGAAGGCTCTTCAGCAAACCATCAAGAACAAACAAACAGTAAGTCACTCTGACAAACCAAAGATGCCCCAAGAAGGCGTAAGTCAGCCATGAATTTGAACATGTTGCGCAAGACTGCTAACAGTGGGTAAGGGTTATTCTCAAAGTCGATCATCTCAATAAACTGAGGTACCTTGCTCGCCAAGGAATAACTGGTGCACAATGCAAACGATCACCGACCAAAGGCTTTTTTGTTGTCTATCCAAGATAAAGAAACTTAGACCAAATGGGAAAAATGCCCTTCAGCATGACACTTGACATGCTTGATTATGACTAACGAGGTCAGTAAAAAATCCTCAGCTTCATAATCAGAAACAGTCCACACGAGGGAAAGGACTTCCACAAGATCCCTAAAAAAGGTCTCTTCTCCCCCCAAAGTCTCTACGGATGGACCTGTACATTGCATTCAAAACGTCTGAGCATCCTAATTGCTGCATTGCATGAATCTCTTCGATGTTCACATGGTCTTGTGGCTAGGAAGGAAAAAGTAAAAAAGCCGAAGGAAATTTTTCGAATGTTGTCCTTTTCGCTTCTCTCTAAGAACAACATTCTATGGGGCAAGCTATTTGAACACATTTTTCAGCACCTTGGTCCCTGATGTGAAATAAAGAGGAAGCAGGTCCATAAAGCCTACAAAACAGTGGAAATTTTGACAATCTCAAAATGGCCCCAAAACTAGTTAAGATCTTCATAAGCACTTCAAAAGGTCCCCCTGCCAAGTTTCACGGCAATCAAACATATCTAAGGCAGTGAACACAAAGAAACAATTTCGGTAAAATCTGCCTCTAGCACCCTGAAATGGATCCTGTAACTAGAGCTATATTTTTGGTTTGTCAAACAGATGTGGGTCACTACCATCAGATTTGACACGATCTAAAACCCCTACTGGTCATGTTTTGGCTTAGTCGGTTATTCCGAGACAAAGTTATGAGTAAAATATCGAAAAGGGGTAGGTCACACACTATTCCCGTGTGGCCACCCTGCACCAAAACACCATTAAAAGTGGTTGTTTTCACGGGTAGTCATTTTCGGGGCCCATATCTCACTCATTCCAAGTCGGATCATTCTCAAATTTTGTGAGCTTGTTTGTCTCATCAAGACAAGCATTTTGATGTGTGGTACGCCCCGTGACGATGCCCGAGAAAAGAGAAATATTAGAGAGAAGTTTTTGATCCGTGAAGAAAATTACAGACGATGAAATCTTTATCCGGACAAGAAATCGCACTGCGTTTGTTGTAACGTAATCATGACAGCATGATTAGTGTGATTAAGTGATGAAACAAAAGAAAAACATCAAGATACAAGTGCATTATCAATCAGAAATTTTCAAAATTCATCCCAATTTCAAGTCAGGGATGGTTCTAATATTTCACACATTGTTAGTTAATGGCAAAACAAGCTTTTTGCACCCATTTTTAGAATTTATTTTAATTTAATTAAATTGTAATTATCTTTAATGTTAAGTAGTTTTTAGGTATCCACTCATGTTTGGGACCAATACTATATGAACATGGAAAGTCAAAATGTGAAAAAAACAACACAGGACCTTCGATTCATTCAATAAAGATTCAATTTTTTCTTGAATTCGTGGGTACATCTTGGAGAGAGAGAGAGGAGAGAGAAGAAAAGGATCAATACCCCTCGATAAGGTAACTTTCTCTCTCCTATTTTCTCTCTCCTCCCCTCTCTCTTCTCTCTCTCCAGTCCTCTTTTCTCTCCTCCCCTCTTTCTCTGTCCTATTTTCTCGTCTATCTCTCTTTCTATCTACTTTTTTCTCCTCTTTATCACTTTCCCTCTCTTCCTCCTCTAGTCTATCATGTCCCTCTTTCCTTGCTTCTCTTTCTCCATTCACACATGGCGGGCCCATCGTCTTGTGTGATGCCTTCCTGTTCATGAGACATGAACAGTGGGCCAGGCCTTAACCTGGATTGTAGGCTGGGCCTCTATCAAAGTTCCCCCTCTTTCTTCTCGTCTATCACAGACGGTGCTAAATTATCGCTGCTTGTGTTCTCTCTCTTTATTCTCGTTTGTCACAGATGGTGCTAACCGATCACTACCTGTGTTCTCTCGCCTTCTTCTCATCTGTCACAGACGATGCTAACCTATCACCGCCTGTGTTCCCTCTCTTTATTCTCATCTATCACAGATGACACTAACTTATCGTCGCCTATTTTTCTCTCTCTTTCTTCTTGTCTATCACAGACGGCGCTAGCCTATCGCCGCCTGTGCTTCTCTCTCTTTCTTCTCTTCTGTCACAGACGGTGCTAGCCTATCACCCTCTCTTTCTTCTTTTCTATCACTGTCGGTGCAAGCCTAGCACCACCTGTGTTTTCATCCTTGTTCTTCAATCATAGACAGTGGAGGCTTATCGCCACATGTGTTCTTTCCCTATCCTCTTTCTTTTGACAAAGTTGTTACAAGCCTATTACCACATATGTCCCCTTCCTCTCTCACTTATGTCACAATCGACGTGAGCCCATCGTTACATTATGTGTTTTCTCTCTCTTCTCTCTTTATTTCACAGCTGACAGAATCCATCACCCGTCGAGTTTTCTCCCTCCTTTTCTCATTATCATCTTGTTTTCTTTACCTCTTCTTTTCCCTTTATCCTCTCTCACGCTCTTCTTCTCCCCTTGTTCTCTTTCTCCTCGTCTTTATATGCTCTTCTCCTTCTTCTCTTCTCTATCTTTCTGTTCTTTTTCTTTCTTTCTCTTACTCTTTCTTTTGATTAAGAAGGGTCGAGACTAGCCTTCCATGGTAGTCTTATCGTCCAGCCATAATGTCGTTGTGCCGGTCAGAGTTACTGTGCCCTTTTTATAGCTACGACATACTAGCCATTGTGTCTAACTGATCGGTATTGGTACTATCGTCTAGTAGTAATTCTATAGAGCCAATTTGAGTTATCGAGCCCATTTTACTGCCACACCGGGTCACTTACCTACTACTTTAGTCACTTTGTCGATCTCACCATCTGGTCAAATTCTTTTAACCCCAATCTTTCTTCTCTCATTCTTCTTTTCCTCTTTTTCAATGTGCATGTCGGTGTGCAATCCCTAAAGGTAAGGTGAGGTCCCTCGACCCACTTGTCTTATAACATTTGCTATATGTGTGTGATTGCAGAAACAGGAGAATACATTCCAAGTAAGGCGATCCCAAACGAGTTTTACGATTGGGGGGCTTTCTTTGTGATCTAAGAGGGCGGCCACGCGAGCCAGTCCTAGTAAGTCCCCAACCCACCTTAAATTCCTCTCTCATCAGGTGGTCCACCTGCCCTTGCTCTTGAACAAGGTTTTGGAGAAGGCAATCTCAAAGTCTCGGGCTCCCCTGAAACTCGAGATACGTGCCACCCGATTATAGGGATCTAGAGGGAGAGATCGAGGCACCTAACTAATAAGCAGTGGCTATCCATCACATTATCATAACAGTATCCATTACCGGTGAGTGTCCTCCCGTGTAATGATCAATATCAATATAAGAAGTGGCCATCCATCACAATATCATAACAGTATCCATTTTCGATGAGTGTCCCACTATGTAATGGTCAATATCAATAAAAGCAGTGTCCATCCTTGACAAGATCATAACAGTATCCACTACCGGGGAGTGTCCCACTGCGTAATGGTTAGTATCAATATAAGTAGTGGCCATCTAGCACAATATCATAACAGTGTCCATTACCGGTGAGTGTCCCACCGCGTAATGGCCAATATCAATATAAGCAGTGGCCATCCATCATGTTCGAGCATTCAATTCATTCACATCATTCAATGTCACATACAGATGAATCATATTCCATCATATCATCATATGATTTAGCAAAAGTCATTTATTTCATCAACTTTCACAGGGCATTTACACATAAGTCTTCTCAATAGCAATTGACATTCATTATGAATTCATTTCATCACTATTGTACTCATGGCCCCTTTTTCTCACATAGCACAGTCATAAGACATCATTCACATATACTTATGGCATTCACATGTAATTCATCATATGATAGTCACATTTATCACATATCAAGAAAGCTTAATGTCGCATGGATATAAAATTGGTGTAGTGACATGTAACAGTTACATGCCCCTCTTGCGAGGGCATAGCTCCCAATCTAGGGGAAGTTTCAAAATGTCTCAAACATGAAACTTTAAGCTTACCCACAGATCATTACAAAGACAGTAATTTGAAAGAATTTGGGTGTCATTTGATGGGTTTATAGCTCAGCACAATGTGAGCATTAGATGCTAGAAATCTTCCCTGAAACATTGTGCAATGACATATTCATGCATTTCGGGGCATAATCAAAATCCGTGGGGAATTTCAAAAACCTAAAAACATGCCACTTTGAGTACCTTCATAGACCTTCCTAATGGTGAAAATTTGAAAGTTTTTAGATACCATTTGCCAGGTCAACAGCACAGCCTAAAGTTGGCCACAATTTCGGAAATTAGCAGCAACTGTGAATGGTGTCGTGTCTCGACATTTGGCCATATCTTTAATCCATGCACAATTTTATAATGACATAAAAGGTAAACTTGGGGTAGACATATATGTCTTTCAATTGGAATCGATTTGGTCCCATTTGGATGCCATTTGGCCATCAAAACTTTTGATACAAAAACAATCACAGTTCTGGAAATTCTTATTCTCAAGTTAACATGCTTTTAAAGAACACTTAATATTTCCTGGCCAAGCTACACTTTGGGCTTGGAACCTTGATCATGATAAGGAGTTTCACATTGAGTAATTTCATGAGTTTCAATACATAAAAGGATCATATATGTGGTAAAAACAGTCATGGCATTTAAAATCATAAACCTGAAATTTCAACCCCATGTTAACCCAGTCATGCTTTACACTTTTCATTCTATCATCTTACTCATTCTAAATATTTGTTCTTTACATAAACCATGGATGCATAGAAGCTAATCCCACTTACCTTGACTCCCACGATACCTCAAATCCACACTCACTACCTTGACAGAATTTCCCCCAAGCTCCATTGGTGGGCTGTCTTTAAGGGGCAGCAGTGAACTTCAATAGTGGGAGAAAAAGTTGAGAAAATAAGAGAGACAATGCTGCCCAAAGGAAAAAAAGGCTTAAAAAGGAGAGGATGGTTGGAGAACACTATGGCTGACATAATCGCACTCAACTCTGACATGTACGGAGCGGCACTGACAGATGACAGCTGTACGATTTGACCACACACACAGTGGTTCTCCAATACACAGCCGGCGATGCTCACTTACATAGCTGACATGGTCACTTACATAGCCGACGCTACCTCTCGCACACGTGATAATGCTCTTCTATCTCTCTTTTACTCAGGCGGTGCTAGGTCTTGAGTTCTCAGATGGTGATGGCTCTTTACACAGCCGGTGAAACGTCTTCCTTACACAGCCGGCGCTACATCTTCCTTACACAGCCGGCGTTGCGTCTTCCTTACACAGTCAGATATACGTCTTTCTTACATAGCTGGTGCTGGGTCTTCCTTACACAGCCAGCGCTACTTAAAATAGCATTAGGCCTCTATCTCACTCTCCCTCGTCGTTAACGTCACTGGATTTGGGAGAAAATTTTTTATCCTTACATCATCCCCCTTTGGAAAGGATTTTGTCCTCAAAAACATATTAATCATTAACCAAAAAGGTGGGGGTATTTCTCTTTAACCTCATCATCCCGTTCCCATATCGATTCTTCCCTTGAATGCTACTGCCATTACATCCGGACCAAAGGAATTTCTTTATTGTGCAACGCGTGTACCCTCATGTCTAATATCCCAATCGGTTGTTCAACATAGGTCAAATCTTCCCTGAGCGGGATTAGTTCATACTCTAAGACATGGGATGGGTCAGGTTGGTATTTCCTCAACTGTGATATATGACATACATTGTGGATGCTTGCCAGTTCAGGTGGCAGAGCAAGTCGGTAATCCACGCTTCCAATTCTTTATAGGACTTCAAAAGGTTGAATGAATTGTGGGCTCAATTTCCCCTTTTTACAAAATCTCATAGCACCCTTGGTTGGTGATACCTTAAGGAAGACCCGGTCCCCTTCTTCAAACTTGAGGTCTCTCTGATGATTATCGGCATAACTCTTTTGTCGAATTTGGGCTGTCTTGAGCCACTCTCTGATTAAGGCAATCTTCTCGGAGGTCACCTGAACTATCTAGGGCCCTAACAATCTTCTTTGGCTTACCTCATCCCAATAGATGGGCGATCTGCACTTCCTTCCATACAAGGCCTCATAAGGTGCCATCTGAATACTGGCTTGGAGACTATTGTTTTAAGAAAATTCTATCAAAGGTAGATGGTCTTCCCAACTTCCCTTAAAATCAGTGACACGCACCCTTAACATGTCCTCCAAGGTTTGGATGGTTTCTCTCTGATTGTCCATTGGTTTGGGGGTGAAAGGCGGTGATAAAAGTAAGTCTAGTCCCCAAAGCTGATTGCAGACTTACCCAAAATCTGAAGGTGAATCTGGTGTCCCTATCTGACACAATGCTGATGGGCATCCCGTGCAATATCACAATTTCTCTGATGTATAGCTGAGCTAGCTTATCTAGAGTATAGGTCGTGTGAACTTGTACAAAGTGAGCAGCTTTGATTAATCGTTCCACCACGACCCAGATGCTATCATGCCCTGCGCTTGATTTTGGTAATCCAGAAACAAAATCCATCGTGATGTTTTCCCATTTCCACTCTGGTATGGGGAGGGGCTACAGTAGTCCAATAGGTTTCAGATGTTCTGACTTCACTTGCTGGCACGTCACACACTTAACGACAAACTGTGCCACATCTTGCTTCATGTTGTTCCACCAGAAGGTCTCTTTCAAATCTTGGTACATCATCATACTCCCTGAGTGTACCGTGTAGCAAGATTGGTGTGCTTCCTCTAGTACAACCCTTTTTATATTCTCGTCATTAAGAACACACATTCGGTTCTTAAACCTTAACAAGTCATCATTGCCCATAGAGAAATATTCTTTTCCTTTCATTTTAAGTTCTTTTAAGGATTTTTACCAGTTGGGGATCTACTTTTTGAGCCGTTTTGATTTGTTGAAAGAGTTGGGGTTCCATCCTCAGACACGATAGCATTCCTTCTGCCTCACTACGGGGCTAAGATGGGTGCCACTCCACCACATCCTCTAATAGCTTCATTTCTTGAACCATCAAATATGCCACGGAGATCATAAATTTTCGACTTAAGGTGTTAGCTACTACATTGGTCTTGCCTGGTTGGTAATCAATTGTATAGTCATAATCATTCAATAAGTCCATCCATCTTCTTTGCCTCATAGTTAACTCCTTTTGGTAAAATATGTACTTGAGGCTCTTGTGGTCCGTTAAGACTTTAAACTGGACCCTATAGAGGTAATGCCTCCAGATTTTTAACGCAAGCACTACTACCGTGAGCTCCAAGTCGTGAGTTGGATAGTTCTGCTCATATAGCTTTAGTTGTCTGGAGGCATAAGAAATGACTTTACCTCTCTTCATGAGTACACATCAGAGCCCTTTATGAGATACATCGGTGTAAACCACAAAGTCTTCATTCCCCTTGGGTAAGGCCAGTATCGGGGCTGTGACTAGCATCTTCTTAAATTCTTGAAAACTCTTCTCACACTCCTCTAATCATATAAATTTTGTGTTCTTCTGGGTCAATCGAGTCAAAGGAGCGCTATCTTTGAGAATCCTTCTACAAAGCACCTGTAGTACCTTGTCAATCCTAGAAAGCTAGGAACCTCGGTCACATTTATTGGCCTTTCCCACTTAAGTACGTCTTCAATCTTAGAGGGGTCAACCTTGATTCCATCCTTAGATATAATGTGCTCGAGGAAGGCCACACTGGGGAGCCAAAACTTGCTCTTTCTCAACTTAGCATACAATCTTTTCGACTTCAAAGTTTGCAAGACAATTCTTATATGTTGTTCGTGCAAATCCCGACTCTTAGAATATGCCAAGATATCATCGATAAAAACCACTACAAAGTCATTTACGAAGGGCCTAAACACCTTATTCATCAAATCCATGAATACAACGGGGGCATTGGTTGACCTGAACAGCATCACAAGAAACTCGTAGTGACAGTATCGAGTTCTGAAAGCGGTCTTTGGGATGTCTCCCTCCTTGACCCGCAATTGATGATAACCCGATCGGAGGTCAATACCCATATTTCCTAGAAGATTCTTTGAGATCCTCGGGTTAGGTGGGCAGGGCTTCCCTCTGGTGTTTCTCCTCAAAAAATGCTGGGTTTCTTCCCAAACTTACCCAACGGCACTATATTTATTTTTCCTTCCTTCCTTAACCGACTATCCTTGTAGTCTTTTTCCATCTTCAGGGCATGGTCTACCATTGGGGCATATGACTTTATATTGGTTGACGTCACTCTAGTCCTGCTATCCGATCGCAAGCCCCTTCAAAATTTAGCTGCCTTTCGCACCTCGATATTTATGATGTGGGGCGCATACCTAGAAAGATCTGCATATCGGGTGGCATATTGTTCCATCGTCATGCCTCCTTGCTGAAGTTCAATAAATTCTACCCCCTTCATTTCCTTGACTAAATCGAGGAAGTAATTCTCATCAAATGCTGCCAAGAAGTTTTCCCAGATGACATCAGTGCCTAACTCCCTCCAAGTCTGCTCTATTGAATCCCACCAGTGCTCTGCTTCTCCTTCTAGCATAAAGGCCCCTAGCCTAACATTTTACTCATTCGAACAGTGTAACACCTCTAAAATTTTCTCTATTTGTTTCTTCCAACTCTCAGCCTTCTCCACTCCTCCATGCCTCAAAGAGGTTGGGGTGCCATTCTCCTAAACCTCTCCATGAGGCTACTGTCATTTTGCGCTGGTGTAGGGGTAGACTAGGTTGGCATCACTTCCTTCATCATTTGGGTGATAGTCCCCCCTAGAGTTCTATAAAACTTGTCGTCTGCCTCGGCATTGTCATTACTGGAACTCGTGTTGTGGGTACGAGCTCTCGGCATCCTTAACTTAGTCCCAAGAACACCCAGTCACTTGTCTACCCCAAAACTAATCTAAGGACTCTCCTAAACTCCCTAGGCCAAGAATCCTATCCTGGCTACTTTTGATACCATATCTGTCATGACCCCACCCCCGATCACCGTACCTTACGCGATGACGAGCGACTGAGTGTGGGTTCGTGATCCAATGTAACGTTTGTCACTCAAGAAGGAGTAAACTCAAAGCTTTTATTTTCGGTAATCGAGCAAACCATGGAAAAAGAACTCAAGAATAACTCAACTAGCGGGTGAACATCGACAATCCCAAGCACAAAAAAACCATTATATATATAAATCTCTTCCAAAATGTTACATTCAGTTTAGGGCATCTAGGCTCAATATTACATATATCAACAAAGAACAAAAACCCAAGGTCAAACAACCAAGACATAAACAAGATCTAAGTGCCTTCTTTGCAGAATCTAACTTCAACTTCCCACAGCAAAACACGAGCTCCAAGTGCTGAACTTGTCACTATCAATCAACATGGAGAGGAGAAATAATGGAATGTGCTATATAGCCCAGTAAGTAGATCTAGTGTTATGCATCTATAGTGATTCTATGTGATAACAGTTCGATCCATTGATATAAAATCATAGTTTAGCACAAATGAATATTAGATCAAGACAGTGAGTATGAACATTTCATTTACGGTTGGCCCACGAACATCTCACATCAAAGATTCAAAAGGGAATTCCACTTAAGTGCTTATTCTTTAGAGGAAAATGATCTTATACTTATAGAAGATCATTCATTTCTAACCAAGTCATGTAAGAAGTGATCGGACATCGCCCCACGACTCCGATTCTCTTATTTTTGAGTTTTGCATATTCATTATGATTTACATGTCTCATCGTCATGGAAAGAGTTTCGTTTCTCATTTGATAGAACGGGCTGTTCCACGAGTAGATGCTTTATGGAAGACAAAAGCAGTTCCTCATTACAAGCTCCATGAATCTTCAGTCATTGATATGAAAAACGCCCTAATGGAATCCTCCTTACACAACAATTAGTGCGATCATGAGCATTCAATCAGTGAAATTATTAACATTCAATCAGTGCAATCCTAAACATTCCTTATTCAGAAATTCGATCAGTATCCACTCGCTCCCTAAATCACCTACTCTCGCAGTAGAGGACCTATCTATCAGGCTAAGCGAATCCTATTGCTTAAGACCTCTACCATCATACAGGAGAGAAGGTAATGACAAGCGGGGTAATCCACTGTGTAATAACCTCAACACACTCACATAGTCTCCAGCGTGCATTGGGGGCTCGATAGACCGTTACCTTGCAAGGCATCAATCATTTCATTTCATGAATCTAGGGTGTGACCCTCTATCCTTTCTCGTAACCCGGTCCAATTATTATGCAGGTTAGGGGATATGTCGGCATCACTTTCCTTACTATTGATGAGTGTCTGATCACGTAGCATGCGATATCATAACACTATCCACTACCGGTGAGTGTCCCACCGTGTAATGGTCAATATCAATATAAGTAGTGAGCATTCATCATAATATCATAATAGTATCCATTACCGACGAGTGTCCCACCGCATAATGGTCAACATCAATATAAACAGTAGCCATCCATCACAATATCATAATAGTATCCATTATGAGTGAGTGTCCCACAGCTTAATGGTCAATATCAATATAAGCAATGGCCATCTATCATAAGATCATAACAGTATCCATTACCAGTGAGTGTCCCTTCGCGTAATAGTCAATATCATTATAAGCAATGGCCATTCAGCACAATATCATAACAGTATCCATTACTGGTGAGTGTCCCACCGCGTAATGGTCAATATCAATATAAGCAATGGCCATCCATCATGTTCAAGAATTAAAGTCATTCACATCATTCAATGCCTCATACAGATGAATCATATTCCATCATATCATCGTATCATTTAGCAAAAGTCATTTATTTCATAAACTTTCACAGGGCATTTACACATAAGTCTTCTCAGTAGCAATTGGCATTCATTATCAATTCATTTCATCACTATTGTGCTTGTGGTCCCTATTTGTTACATAGTGTAGTCATAAGACATCATTCACATATCTTTATGGCATTCACATGAAATTCATCATATGGTATTCACATTTATCGCATATCAAGAATGCTTAGTGTAGCATGGATATAAAACTGGTGCAGTGACATGTAACAGTGACATGCTCCTCTTGCGAAGGCATAACTCCCAATCTAGGGGCAGTTTCAGAATGCCTCAAACATGAAACTTTAAGCTTATCCCTAGATCATTACAAAGATAGTAATTTGAAAGAATTTGGGTGTCATTTGATGGGTCTATAACTTAGCACAAGGTGAGCATTAGTTGCTGGAAATCTTCCCAGCAACATTGCGTAATGCCATGTTCACGCATTTCAGGGCATAATTCAAAATCCGAGGGGAATTTCAAGAACCTCAAAACATGCAACTTTGAGCACATTCACATAACTTCCGAATGCTGAAAATTTGAATGTTTTTGACCACCATTTACTGGGTCAAAAGCACTGCCCAAAGAGGGTCACAGTTGCTGAAATTAGCAGCAACTGTGAGCCGTGTCGTGTCTAGACATTTTAGGCCATATCTTTTAATCCATGCACAATTTTTTCATGGAATAAAAAGTAAACTGGGGGAAATATATGTCTTTCAATTGGATCTGATTTGGTCCCATTTGGATGCCATTTGGCCATCGAACATTTTGATACAAAAACAATCACAGTTCTGGAAATTCTTATTCTCAAGTTAACATGCTTTTAAAGAACACTTGCCAAGCTACACTTTGGGCTTGGAACCTTATTCATGATATGGAGTCTCACATTGAGCAATTTCATGAGTTTCCATACATAAAAGAATCATATATATGGCAAAAACAATCATGGCATTTAAAAGCATAAACCTGAAATTTCAACCCCACGTTAACCCAGTCATGCTTCACACTTTTCATTCTATCATCTTTCCCATTCTAAATACTTGTTCTTTACATAAACCATGGATGCATAGAAGCTAAACCCACTTACCTTGACTCCCACGGTATCTCAAATTCCCACTCACTGCCTTCACGAGCTTTCCCCCTTGCTCCACTAGTGGGCTGTCTTCAAGGAGCAATAGTGAACTTCAAGAGAGAGAGAAAAAGTTGAGAAAATGGGAGAGACGGTGCTGCCCAAAGGAAGAAAAGGCTTAAAAAGGAGAGGGTTGTTGGAAAAACCTGCGGCTGACGCAATCGCATGTAGCTTTGACACATACGCGTGGTAATGCTCTTCTTTCTCTCTTTTTTACTCAGGCCGCGCTATGTCTTGAGTTCTTAGACAGCATGGGTCTCTTTACAAAGTCGATGCTACGTCTTCCTTGCACAGCCGATGCTACATCTTCCTTACACTGCTGGTGCTATGTCTTTCTTACATAGTCGGCGCTGCGTCTTCCTTATATAGCTGGCACTGCATCTTCCTTACACAATTGACACTACTCCAAACGGCACCAGGCCTCTATCTCACTCTCCCTCACCGTGCACATCACTAAATTTGGGAGAAAAATTGTTTCCCTTACAAGAATTCTTGAGAATGCTTCTCTGCTAGCAATGATTCAGTGCTCAGCCGGCTATTATGATCGGTGCTCCAATACTGCTAAGGACTGCTAGAGACATGGATCATGTTAACAACACATCGCTCCTTGGGAACGGGGAGGCAAGAATCTCTTTATTGGATCTTAATTTCAATGGCTGCCTTCCGCTGATCGAAGCAATGTATGATGAGTTCGTGCCTCAGAACTCGATCATTTTGGTGGTGCTCACCGAGGGGGAAAGGAACCACCTACTAGTCTTCAAATGTTTTT
Organism: Amborella trichopoda; assembly: GCF_054954075.1. NCBI lineage: Eukaryota > Viridiplantae > Streptophyta > Magnoliopsida > Amborellales > Amborellaceae > Amborella > Amborella trichopoda. Next base: position 20,442,510 of record NC_142345.1, on the reverse strand, counting down.
TGATATTTACTAGCTGCTTCATTCCAAGTCTAGCAACGGTCTGTTTGAAGACATTTTTCAGCATCTTGGTCCCTGATGCGGAATAACAAGAGAAGTCGGTCAATAAAGCCTTGACATACAATGGAATTCTCGACAGTCCTTGAATTAGCCCAAAACAGGTGAAAATCTTCCTAAACACTTTAAAAAGGCACCTGCCAAGTCTCATCACAATTAGACATGTCTAAGGTAGTGCAGACAAAGAAAAAATTTGAAAAATAAGTCTCTAGAACCTTGAAACGAACAACGTAACAAAAACCCTATTTCCTATGTGTCAAATTGCTATATAACCAAGGCCATTGGATCCAACACCGTCGAAAACCCCTATGGGTCAAGTTTCAGCTTAATCGGGCACTCTAAGACAAAGTTAGAGGTAAAATACCAAAAAGAGGTAGGCTGCACACTATCCCGTATGGCCCCTCTGCACCAAATCACCATTAAAGATGAGTGTTTTTACAACCTCGAGCAGTGAATTTTGAGAGCCATATGTCACTTGTCCTAAGTCAGATCACACTCAAATTTTGTGAGCATGTTCGTCTAATCAAGACTAGCATTTTGATATGTGCCACGTCCTGTTATGATGCCCGAACAAGGAGAAAAGCTAGAGAGAAGTTTCCGATCTGTGAAGAAAGTTATCGATTAGCAACAACACGCCTCGCTCTAGTGGTTAAATCACCGCTCTTGCACATCAGATTGACACGAGACCAGTTTTATCATGTGCATAAGGTCTAGAGCTATCTCTGATTCGAACCCTATATATGATGAATGGTCAAATTTCGCACACGAAGCCAATAAATTGACTGTAAATTCCAGTGCCGAAATTCCAAATCTTACCAAAACTCCAAAGTTGAGGAATCTTTGTTTGGGCAGCAAATCGAGCTGCGTTTGTTGCCACGTGACTGTGACAGCATGCTCATATGATCTAGCGAAGAAATCACGGAAAAACATCAAGAAAGAAGCACACTTTCGATCCGAAGTTTTCAATATTTATCCAAATTTCATGTCGCTTGATTGTGGCTTAATAACATGATCCATGGCTTTATGTTGGTATCAAATTGATCGACATGTCAAGCCCTATAAGAAAACAATCATGTTTCAGATAAACGAGCACCAGAGCAACCCCAAATCATCCACGAAAGATCACGTATGTTCTAGGGTAGCAGTAGGGACTGTTCTAGAATTTCATGAATTGTTTGGCAGGGGCAAAACAGTCCTTTTGCACCCATTTTTAGAAATTATTTTAATTCAATTAAAATGTAATTATCATCAATTAAGACTTTTTTTGGCATCCACCCATGTTTGGGCTCAATTTTATAAATACATGCTAAACCTAATTGTAAGGAGAGTTCCTTGTTAGAAGGTATCATTCATCAACATGGGGCCCCCGCTCAATAAAGCCTAACAAACAGTGAAACTTTTGACAGTCTTAGAATAGCCTTAGAATCAGCTAAAATATTCATGAGGTCTCACGGAAGTCTCCTACGAAGTTTAAGGCAATGCAGACTCAGAAATAGTTCCATCAGAATCGACCTCTAACACCTCAAAACGACCCCTATAACTAGAGCTATATTTTCGGTGTCTCAAATTGCTGTCTAAAAATTACCATTGAGCTCGACAACGTTGAAAACCCCCAGGGGTCAAATTTCATCCCGAAGGGACGCTCCAGGAAGACGTTATAGGCAAAAGAGTGAAACATGAGGGGCCGCACGTTTTTCCGGTGCGGCAACCCTACAACTCCACGCCATGGAAGGGAGAGTCACGACTAGTGAGTTTCAATGCTTATATCTCACCCATCCCAAGTCGGTTCGTTCTCAAATTTGGTCCGCTTGTTCGTCTAGTCAAGACGAGCAATTTTATATGTGGCACGCCTCGTGATGACATTCGAGCACAAAGAAAAGCTCGAGAGAAGATGCTGATCCGTGAAGAAAGTGCAGGAAATTAAGCTGCATCGTGCCTTGCTCGAGCATCCAAATCACGCCGCTCACGAGCCCGATCGATGTGAGATCAATTCCATCGTGTGCGTAAGGTCTTAGGTTACCTCTTATCCGAACCTCGTATGTGATGAACGGTCAGATTTTACACACAAAGCCGACGAAGCGACTGCAAACTCTATTGTCGGAGTTCCAAATTTCGGTCAAAATTCCAAAGTTGCAAAATCTTCGTTGGGGCACGGATTCGAGCTGCGTTTGTTGCCCCACGATCGTAATGGCATGCGCATTGCAATTCAATGAAGAAATCACTGAAAAACATCAAGGAACGAGTACACTATTGATTCGAAGTTTGAAGATCCATTCAAGTTTGAAGTCACATGATCGTGCGTTAAAAACAAGATCCATGGCTCATAGTTGGTATCAAAACAATCGCCATGCCGAGCCCTACAAGAAAAAAATCATCTTATGGTCAACCAAGTATCAAAAGGACCCCGGATCAGCCATGTAAGATCACGCAAGTTCTAGGGCAACACAAGGACTGTTTTGAAATTCCACGAATTGTTATGAAGGGGAAAATATTTCATTTTGCACCCTATTTTCTAATTACTTTTAATACAATTTAATCTTAATTTCCAGTAATTAGGGTTACTTTGATCATCCACTCATGTTTGTAGCAAATTCTATATATACGTACCAACATTATACGCATCAAGGACTGAACCTTTCACAAAAGAGAGAAAGCTTGTACTTTATACAAGTTTCTCTTTCTTCTCATTGTGGGGTCATGTTTGAGAGATAGTGTGAGGTGAGATAAACTTTTGATCGGTACCCCTAGGTTCAAGGTAAATCTTGTCTCTCTTCTTTTCTTTTTCTTCTTCTCTCTCTCTTCTTTCCTCTCTTCTCCCTCTTCCCACCTGAGCTCCTCGCAGGGTCAAGCACGGTAGTGGCAGTGCCGTGCAGGCTCCCCTGAGGTAACACATGGCGATGGCAGCGCCATGCGCGAACCTACTTCTCGTTCTTTTCTTTTATCTCTTTCGTCTAGTGGGGCCTGTAGACGGCGTTGTCCATCGCTGTCCACATATGTAGCTTGGACGTCTTAGTGAAGATCCTAGACGATGAAACTTGTTGCTGCTCGTAGGGGTCCTTCCCTGTTGTGTGTCTATAGCAGACGACGATAGCCATTACCGGCCACTATAGGCCTCAGCAATGTCTACAGCCGCCCACATGCTTCCTTCTAGTGTCTGGCGTTCATCGTCATCCTTCCTGGATCCCACGCCCATCGCCGCGTGCTTCACGAATGAACAATCGTCGCATGCTTCATCAGAAACTATCGCCGTCCGCACGGGGGCATGTTGTTTTCTTATGTTGCCAATGCCAATGCCTAGCACCGTTTGTAGTTCATTCCTCACTCTCTAGCCATGAGCAGTAGTGTCGAGCATTGCCCAAGGACCACGACCTTGCTACTCCATGGTCGTGAGCAACTCCTAGCGCCGTCGGGACCTCATCTCTCTACCGTCTCATCTCTTCATTTCATTCTCTTTTCTCTTCTCCCTTGATGAGAGTAGACTTAGTCTAGCACTGCTATGTCGGTCTCGATTTCCAGTAGTATTGCGTTTGTGCTGGTTCTAAGAACCATGCCCATCTTGCTACCGTTCCGAGGTAATGACTTCTCGGATGCATCTCAAGTCTCGCCTCTTCGTCGAGTTTTCTTCTCTTTTCTATATTTGTTTGAACCATATGCTTCATTGCCCTCTCGTGTGAATGTACAGTGCCTTAAGACAAGGGCGGGTCTCTTTGACCTACTTGTCTTGAAAATTAACCGTAGAAGTGTTGTGAGGATTGCAGGTCAAGGAAGGCGATTTCGAACCAGTTAAAATAGTTGGGGGGCTTTCTTCATGATCTAAGAGGGTACCCACACGAGCTAGCCCGAGTAAGTCTCGAACGCACCTTCAATTACTCTCTCCTCGGTTGGTATACCTGCCCTTGCTGTTGAGCAAGGTTCCGAGAGAGCGATCTCTAATCTTGGGTTCATCAGAAGCTCAGGATACATGCCGCCAAATCACATAGATTCAGAAGGCGAGATTGAGGGACCTACCTAGCATGGCATTTCCATTGGGGACTTACTACCTCTTAATCGGCTCACTCTTGTTTGACCAGTATCCTCTTTTACTTCTATGGCACCTAGGTTGTTCAACCCATTCATCCGAGTCGGGGACTTCCTTATCCCCGCACTCATGACTGTCTTGGAGAAGTGAACTTCTAAAGCTTCCTTCCCTATTCTCCTTCTGAGTCAGGACTCACGGTTCGGCTCACAGGTTCTTACCTGGATCGGTGCGAGAGGGGACTTAAAGGTACCTGCCTCCCCTCTTTCTCTCCCTAGTGGACACTCCACCAAGGCCCCTTGGATGGGTAGCACACCTGCTACCGTGCACCCTACTACTAGTAAGTCTAATGCCAGTCATGTTGTTGAGGCATGCTGGAAGGCTGCCCCTATCACTCTCGCAAAAGGCGAGCAAGTTGTCGTCGCTCCTGAGGTTCGCTGAAAGGCAACCCCTTATGCTCCTTCACCAACCCGAATTTCGAGACTTGGAGAGTCGGCACTAGAGGCGGAGGTTCTGAGATCTTCACCCCTCGCACACACCCAAGGGCTCATGGTCCATCCACTCGAGCCGCACCACGGAGCAACCCTCACGTTGCCTTGAGCTCTCATCTAGGGCTAGGCCTTCTAGGGTCGAACCCTGCATGCACCGTGCATTTGCTTTCCACAGTCTGAGGCAACGCTAGCTCTACATCATCTCGAGCACATGAGGGTCGACCATTGTGTCTTCCCTCCCAGCACACACAGCTTCACCCTGTGAGAGATGGGCTTCTTCCTCACCACTCACAGACACAAGCTCGTGGGTCTCAACCTCCTCCGGTCGGACTCATTGACGAAGCCCGGATCGACCCTCACCCGCACGGCTAACTCTAAAGGTGCACAGGCACCGTCTTAGTTGGTTCACTCCTAACCTCAACTCAGACGAATTTGTGAACCAGCTCCTTCCTTTGGTACTCAAAGGTCTTCCCTAAGAGTATCATCTTGACCCAGCCTTAGGTCAGTCGTGCACATAAGCCCCACAAAGGACCTTGGGGCAATGACCTGATGTCAAACAGAGGCTTCCAACCTCCAAGGAAAAAACCCAGGCTGCTTTTCATCCTCATACCCCACTCCCTGCTCCAGCTCATAGACACGGCCCTTGCGTGTTCGAAGAAGGTGGGGCAGTCCAGATCTCAGGCTTGGTTCTAGAGTGAAGTCCACAGCCATCTCAAGGTTAAGCAAGAAAGAGGTCTTTAGATCCTGACCAAAGAAGCCCCCAAGGTAGTTGAGGTCGCCACCTTTGATGACCTCCTGCCTCGTAACCCCTTTTTCCCTCTCCAAACAACAGAGTTTGAGGGAGTTCAAGAGTATTGGTGGGTCATCGCTACTCTGAAACTACGATCCTAAGACTGTCAACAACCGATCCTCACAAGATTAGATTACAAGGCTGAAGTCCAATCGGGGCAGGTCGAACCCCTCCAGACCGACTTGCCATGCACCACTCGTCGATCTCGACAGTCCTCTATCCCGCTAGGGTTTGACCCTCCATAAGAGACGGTCAACATCATGGTGATCAATGACCCAGACGATGCTCAGTAAGAGTGAATGAACAAGTTTGAGGAAATGATGCAGGCCATCCTTGAAAAGATGGAACTCCTAGAGGCCTCTAGGTCCCCTCCTTCGATCGATTCCCTGACTGGTGAGGACACAGTTCCCGGGCAAACTCCGCCATCAGCCTCTCAAGATAGTTCTATGTCCCGCGGGGTCTCTCAAATCGACATAGATGCTATGGTGGCCCATAACCTCAAGAACAAGGTCCCATCAATGCAGGAGACACCGCTTTATCAAAATTCGTGCCCTTCGTATATAGACCAAGTACCCTTCCCTCCGAACTATCAGAAGAGGAAGCTCCCCCTGTTCAATGGTACTACGTCTCTGCACCAGCATACTACTCACTTTCAGGTAGCTTGTTGAGAGACGACCACTGACAGATGACTCATCTTCTGCCAGTTCATCGAAACTCTTGAAGGGCTAGCCTTCCAGTGGTATGGTCGGCTGCCTCCCAACTCGATACACACATGGAAAGAGATGGAGCAGTTGTTCTATCAACATTTCTATGAAGTCCAAAGGAACATGGAGACCATCGATCTCCTCACCTTGATGCAAGATCCTGGTGAGTCGGTTGACAAGTTCATCACCCGTTGGAGAGAGTTGGCAAGCTTCAATGCCACTCTCTTGACTGAGAAGGAAGCGGTCTAGACCTGCATATAGAACATGCTTCCCTAGATGGCTCTACATCTCAAGGCATCCAATTCACCCTCCATGTCAGAGCTCATCTCCAAGGCAGTTCTTATTGAGAGATTATTCAGGAATCATGGCAACCCTCGTCGGCAACCTGCCAACTCAAACGCTTGCTTCAATAGTCGGGGCAGCCAAAAGGTAGTAATCAATGTGGCCATCACCGTGGTTGATACCAAAGGCACGGTTCCTCAAACCCTGGACCTTTTCAAGGCACAGGTGTCTCCTGTTGGGGGCAAGCAATAGTCCTACAACAATGTCCCACCTTCTAAAAATTCTAAGCGAAACGACTATTGGGCCCAACACCAGAATAAGGTTTACTCCTTCGACACAAAGTGGACGCTTGCGCTACTTCGATTGCTGCTGGAGCAGAACATGATACAATTGCCGGAGGCTAATACGGTAGAATCAGATGGGCAGGAGGCAAATGAGAAGTACTGTGCAAATCACAGGAGGGAATGCCACCCCATTTACGACTGCTATAAGCTTAACGACATGATCGAAGCCCTTATCAACAAGGGTTAGATAAAGCTCGATGAGTTGAAGAAAGCATTCGAGGCAACTGAGGTTTTTCACATAGTCATGATCCAAGAAGACGATGGGGCATTCGCTATCCTTCGTGCATTTTTCTCCATAATGCTCGAAGAAGGGCTTGTCACTCCCAAGCCAGCAAGGCAGCCCAAGTTCCTATCTCCAGGAACCGAGAACCTCTGGTGCCCGTATCACAAGATACGAGGCCATGAAAAACAATGAATGCATTAGCTTTCACAAGCTCTTGGTAGAGAAGATACAGCAGTGCCAAGAAGTTCAAGGCAAGCCAGAAGGACACCCACAAGTCCCTCTGCTGCCCGTGCAAGAAATCCTCCTTGCTAAAGCCCAGTAAAATACTAAGCAAGACAATTGCAGGCCCTCTTTGAAGCAATGCTCCAACAAAGCCTTGTCACTCCCAAGCCTGCCAGGCAGCCGCGACATCTTGCGCAGGGCACGAAAAAGCTTTGGTTCCCATATCATCAAATATGAGGCCACGAACTCAATGAATGCTTTGGGTTCAAAGCTATAGTCAGAGAGAAAGTCCAGCAGGGCCACATCATTTGTGCGGTTCTCCCGAAACACGTCCATGCTGTCGCTCCCGTTCCAAAGGAAGCCACACTATCAGCCCGCTTGAGTAAACGCTAGACTCTTCAGAGCCTTCGACCTCTCAGCCCTGGAAAGTCTACTATGGCTCAAATCCTTGAAACGTGAGGTAGTTTATCAAGCAAGGGCTACTCACCAGCCTGATAGGGCTGTCCAGACACCCCCTTAAGAATCCTAAAGGAGACGGCAGGCACCTAGGTCCATCCGTCGAAGGAATCGTCCTCCTCAGCCACCAGTCGAGGAGGAATTCCTCAGGCCCCTTCCTCCATTACCGACCTGGCAAGACTTTATCCCAAGCATAACTCACTTGGTCCTTTCGTTTAATTAGGAGGACATCCCTAAAAAACCAATAACTCAGGGTTTCCTCAATATGGGTGACGACGCTAAAAGCACCCCACGACAATCAAACCCGGGGTAAGACCTAAAATATCCCCTAGGCATGTCCAATTTTGGCGATGATGTAAAAAGCTGCCCAGAACGTTCTAACTCTTCTTCTCCTCCCTCCTCTTCTATTTTCTGCACAGGTGCAGCTTGACGGTGTCCAGACTTCGACACTCTAAACAAAGAGTTCAAAGACACTAGCCTCACCCATCCACAACAAGAGCGCCTTAGAGAGATGCTGACTCAGGAGACTGGATTCTTGACAGCCACCGACGCCCTGTCAACTTGAGCAAAAACTAAGTCAGCTTCAGGCTCCTGTTCAAAAGAAGCCTCCCACATGGTGTAGATCTTGGATGTACCAATTAGCACGTGGCAAATGGGTCTAAGATCGGTAAAGAAGCTACAACCCACACCTCAAAAGCCTAAGGCCCTCATGTTTCTTAATTCTCTGTTTTCCCCTAAACCTCAACGTCAAACCTCTACATACCTAATACGATCTCCTATTACTTCGTCATCAAACCAAACAACACCAGCTGAACAACAAAGTCAGTCGGTGTCGCTAACCAAAACCCAACCAAAGCCTATTCCTAAGCTTACCCTACCACCCACACCACAAACAGGATCAAGAACACAGAAGACTAATGAGGATAAAGTGAAATACTACGTAATTGGAAACTTCAGAAAGCTGTCAGCCCTTCTAAGTAGTTATCATGCCCTCCTGCTATCTAGGGATTACCGTATGGCTCTGGTTCAAGCTCTTTCTAACTCAGAGGTGTACGGGACAGAAGTGGAACCTATTGAGGATGACCGTCATCCTTAGTGGGTACTTGACAATCTCTCTTTCCGAAGACGACCATCAGTTGGGAGGTAAATTCCACAATCACCCCCTCTTCATGAATGGTGAACTTCATGCCTACCCACTCAATCAGATCATACTAGATGGAGGGTCAGCAGTCAACTTGATCCTAAGAAGGATCCTCACCCGATTGGGATTAGGGTCTGACGACCTCACTCCTACCCACATCATTGTGCAAGGGTTTAACCAGTTAGGAGAAAAGCCAGCCAGCACAGTGTGCCTTTGTCTCAAGATCAATGATCTCAACGATTACGCCCAATTCCACGTAATCGACACCGATACTTCCTACAACATCTTGCTTGGTCGTCCTTGGCTTCACGACCAAGGGGTGGTTCCTTTCATACTCCACCAATGTTTCAAGTACTGTCGAGATGGAAGGCAACATACAGTCTACACTGATAAAAGATCGTTCCCTATAGCTGAGACACACTATGCTGACGTCAAGTACTATTTCACATAACTTCCATCGTCAAAAAAGTCATGGGATGATGATTGGAAGCCTGTGAGAGAGACAGGACCTTTGTCTCATGATGATGTTGAGGATCTAACGCGAATGATCAGGAAAATGTTCAACGAGGAGGAGAGACAGGGCAAGACGCTCCCTTTGACCCCTATCCACCGGAGCATACCTTTCCACCTCTCCGAGGTCATGGTATCCTTTCTCAAAGACAAAGGTTCCCCCTCTACTTGTAGCTAGCCAGTACAAAATGGCGAGCTAGAAGCAACCCTCGAGCCTGAGGAAGCCTCAGAGGTAGACCTTTTAGCACCAAGGGTAACCTATACATCGGACTAGCAAAAGGTCCTGCATGTCCCCATCACTCTTTTAGAAGCAGAACTGGCATACCAACCACCAAAGAAGGTGCTCCAAGTTCCGACCTCCTTGAACAAGCGGAGCATCAGCAGCCAAAAGAGAATCCTACACTTCTTGAGGGTTGTTGAAGATGTACAGGCAGACAAGAGTCATTCCTCTAGCCCTCAAGAAAAAGACCCCATGGCAAAGCTAAGAAGTGAGGTTCATAATCTCCAGAGCCAATTGGAGATAATGCGCATCACATCAAAGCATTTAAAGGAGTTTGTCCTTAAGACCAAGACTTATGACAAACTCAAGACCAATGCACCTCGAATCAAAACCAAAGCTGCCCCAGACTAGAGCATTTACAGCTAGAAGGATCATCGAATCATGAGAACCATGAATTATGGGCCCCTCTCCAATCAAACACTAAGAGGTGAGGAAGCCATAGCAAGTTGCCACAAGGCAAAGCAAAGGGTGGGATATTCGTTTCGGTCTCACATTAACAAAGGATGAAAGCGATAAAACAGAAGAAGACAGAAGATCGAAAGACATGTCGTACAACACTCTAAGAAAAAAAAAGGGACATTTCATTCATAAAACCGAAAATTCATTCAATTGTCAGCATTATCAATACCAATAATTGGTCTATGAAGACTTATAAACGAGATTGTTCACTCAAGCCTCAAGACTAAGCCTATAATGGTCTTGTTGTGTCCACTTGATTCCATCCTTTAGGGCTACCTCCTGAAGGAGGGTAAACTTTCTGACCAAAGGTGGGTATTCCCACGTACCAACTGAGGAGAAAATGAGTCCTTTCCTACCCCACGGGCAACAGTAAGCAAGCCTTCCAAATCATTGATGTTACATTCAAGAATCGCCATGTCATTCTCATTCTCAAAACATGCGATTTCTTTAACAATCGAAGGAACCTCCAAAGGCAAAATCTCGAATTCTAAGTGAACGAATTGATGCATGAGTAAGTTGGTTCTAAGGTTATCCAAGTGTACCGTCGTGGAATCGGTGACAGTGAAAGGCCCAGGAAAGAAATTAAGTAAACTCCTAATAGAGGGATATTTCTCAATAGAAGTTGATTCTTTTAAAGATAAAACTTCTCGAGCCTATCGAGCCATTTTAGTCACCTTATTTTTGAACAAGTTTGCACAAGGAACCTCGAAGTCTAAACAGTTGTCTATCAGCCTTGTTGTCAAGGAGGGGTACATGATTAGCTCAAGGAGAAGCCTGACCGAAAAGTTGATAAGCTGCTCTAAGACGCTCACGTTCGTTGTCTGCAGAAATATTACGTTGATTAAGCCTGGTGAGTTGTGCAGGCAAAGGCATCATGTCCTGCGAAACAACAAAGCCTCCCCAAATGCGCCAGATAAGAGGATGAATAACTTGTCCCGAAAAGGAGGTGGCTACAAAAGCTGAGCCTATGATAGGTTCCCTTCGAGCAGAAGATGAACGACTCCCCCTCAAGGTGACGAGAGAAATCGCCTTGTTGCTCATGATTATCAGGTCATACTTGCTCTCACCTCCAGAGACAGGAGGTTGAGGAGAGGGATGAGGTTCATTCTCAGTAATAAGAGGCTACTCGTCCTCAATAACCATAAGGTCCCTACTGAAAGAAGCCTGCTACCTCACAGCTTTAGAAGCTTTAACTGATCATTGAGGAGACATTTGTAAAAGGACACTAATTATCACCAAAGGCAGGACTATGCCTATCTGCCACCTGGAGGGAACTGCCGCCTCACAATCAATTGAGGCTTCTCGCCATCCCAAGACTAAGGCTTATTAATGACTCTCTCTAGCTGTCAGCATGCGTCGCACGTGCGTCCCTTGAAATCTGGGCATGCCGCTTGACACTTTCGACGTGGCCTGTCACAACGCATACAATGGGCGATCATTCACCACCCCACGACCCTTCATCTCTTCGACCCTTATGATCGCCCAACCTTTCGGGTTCCCTACCACCGTTTCCCCTCCTCATCGGGAATCCCCTCTCGTCCATCGAGAAAACATTGGCCCGCCTTCCACTCACTGCTAGAGTTAGCAGGAAACCATTGCAATCCCCAGAAGTCTTCCTAGAGACCCTGCAGATCTCCCTTCCCCCTGCTCTTCCCACTTCAGCGAGTTCACCAAAAACTCACAGGAACTCTGCTAAGTTCTTGGTGAGCACATTACTGATTCTCCCTTGTTCTCTTATGATAACTAGAGGACCTACAGAGCCCTCTGGTCTCACTGCAATCTCCCCTCTGCAATAGGACGACTACAAAAGCGTTCAAATCCCCGACATAGCATCTTTGTAAATCCTGTTAAGGCCCTGAGAAGCCTTATTCCTTGCTCTGAAAGCCTCGAAACTTCTCAAAAAGGTTCTCGATCACATCATGAAGCTTTGTGACCTCCTAAAACTCATCAAAAAATCTCCTAACCGCCTGTCTCTGCAATTTTAGTTGGGAAGTTCTTGTTGGAAAACCTTCGCTAAAAGCTTTTGTTCTCTCTCTCTCTCTAAAAACCCTTCTACTATCTTACCCTTCGGTAAAACGGTAAAGTGGGCTTTTCCTCCTTTATACCCAACAGTGCCACAAAATGCCCTCGACAAACATGAAATGATGCTCCAGTCCCCAATTCTTGGCAGCAATAAGACCGAGCCGAGGTGGGTCAAGCCCGAGTCTCGAGAGGGCCATCGCCACGCACCTTCGCCAGAGGGCTATCTCCATGTGCCTTTGTCAAGGGCCATCGCCGAGCACCTTCGTCAAGGGCCATCGCCGCATGCCTCGTCAAAAGAATTATTGCTACACGTTTGGCCAAGGGCCACTACCGCATTCTTCACTAAGGGGCCTAAGGCCACATGCGCCATCTGACACTTAGTGCCATGCGCATGCCTTGGCACTCTCAGCTGGACCATCATTCTGTACTCCCTAGAAGTTCATCCCCTACATCACTGGCTCACTACTCAGGGATTCCAACCTCCGGTGATGGCTCTGTTCCCCATGGAGTAAAATTCCCTCACCACGCCACAGTCAATATGCACGACGCACGGTCCGAACTATATGACCTTAAACTGTAGCGGTTGTACTATTTGCACGACCTTAAACTACATAGTCCATGCTGCATGACCGTAAACTGCATAGCCATGGTCCAAACTGTTGACCTTAAACTGTAGCGGTGGTCTAGTTGCATGACCTTAAACTACATAGTCGTTATTGCACGACTAAAACTGTACGACCATGGTCTGAACTATATGACCTTAAACTGTAGCCAAGATCTGCTTACACTTCCTTAAACTGCATGGTCTTTGCCCCATGACTTTAAACTACATAGCCATGGTCCGAGCTACAAGACCTTAAAACTGTAACACACGGTACGACAAATGATCCATATGCACAAATCCAATTGAAAGAAAGACCATCTCCTTGCTAAAAGGTATTTCATCAACATCCCCAGTGGAGTTAGATGTGTGCAAGAGTCATACCTACCCCTTTAAACCCCTGATGGGTTTGTTTCACACCAACATTAGAGTGAGAGTCACATCTTACTACGACCCACTATCCTTAGGGAGTTTAGGGCCCTTCTTATCCTCTAAATCCTCATGAGATTCATCGGTGCTCTTCCCTATCATCCTCAACAGAGCAACATGCATGTCATTGCTCATTATCATCAAGAGGTCACACTGGCCCACGTAATCCCCAGTGAGGTCACATCGGTCTGCCACTCCTCGAGTGCCGCCATCTCTCCTTAAACCTTTCTCCTGGGTATAGCCTTAACTATCTCTATCCTCAGGGAGTCAAATTGCTATCCACAACTCATCCCCCATGTACTTTTACCTACATGACAGCCCACACATTGGTCCATGCTGCCTAGCCATGATCCAAACTATATGACGTTAAACTGTAGCAGAGGTCTCGTTGCACGACCTTAAACTGCATGGCCCTAGTAGCATGACTTTAAACTGCATAACCATGGTCCAAGCTATATGACCTTAAACAATAGTGCTCGCCCGTTCGTAGTTCATTCCTCACTCTCTAGCCATGAGTAGTAGTGTCGAGCGCTGCCCAAGGGCCACGACACTGGTACTCCACGATCGTGAGCAGCAACGCCTAGCGCCGTTGGGACCTCATCTCTCTGTCATCTCATCTCTTATTTTCATAGTCTTCTCTCGTCTTGCTTGATTGAGTGTAGACTTAGTCTAGCACCGCTATATCGGTCTCGGTTTCAAGTAGTATTACTACCATGCTGGTTCTAAGAACCATGCCCGTCTTGCTACCACTCCGAGTCGATGACTTCCCAGCTACAATTCTAGTCTCACCTCTTCATCAAGTTTTCTTGCCTTTTCTCTCTTTATTTGAACCTTACACTTCATCACTCTCTCGTGTGAACATACAGTGCCCTAAGACAAGGGTGGGTCTCTTTGACCCACTTGTATCGCAAATTTACCATTGAAGTGTTGTGCAGAAAATAAGAGGATTGCAGTTCAAGAAAGGCGATTATGAACCAGCTAAAACAACTGGGGGGCTTTCTTCGTTATCTAAGAGGTAACCCACGTGAGTTAGCCTGATTAAGTCCCGAACCCATCTTCAATTCCTCTCTCATCGATTGGTATAGCTGCCCTTGCTCTCGAGCAAGGTTCCGAGAGAGCAATCTTGAATCTCAAGTTCATCAGAAACCAGAGATACCTGCCACCATATCATTTAGATCGGGAAGGTGAGATCGAGGCACATAACCAATCCTTCCTAATTGTAAAGGGCTGGCTTAATTCCCCCTCAGACTTTGAATTGATCAATAAAGTTAGTGTTTCTTCATTGAATTCGTGGGTGCATCTTGGTGAGAGAGAGGAGAGAGAAGAAAAGGCCCAGTACCCTTTGATAAGGTAATTTTCTCTTTCCTCTCATCTCTATCTCTTTCTCTCTCTTTGTTCTCTCTCTTTCTTCCTCTCTTTTTATCTTCCCTCTTCATTTCTCAGCTTTTCTCGCTTCTTCTCTGTGAACTTGCACAGCTCTGGAAGAGCCGTTCATGTCATCTTCTTCCTTCTCTTTTTCTAACCCACACGGCGATTGTAGTGTTGTGTGTGTCTCATTTTTTCTCTTTCTTCTTCTTCTCGATCTTTCTCTTTGTTCCTCTCTGACTGAATGTGCATGGCGATGACAGCGCAATGCACAAACCTCCCTCTTTATTTTCTCTATCTCACACACATGGTGATGGCAACGCCAAGCGGCGGGCCGGGCCTCTGTCCAAATTTCCCCTTTCTCATGAGGTGCACGGCGATGCTCATTGCCATACATGACATTATTTCTGCTGCATATTACTGTGTCATGGACTGGAGAAGTCTATCGTGTCCATGCTTTTCTCTCTCTTCTTTCTCTCTTCTCTCTCTTCTTTCTCTCTTCTCTCTCTTCTTTCTCTCTTTTCTTTTCTCTCATCTTTCTCTCTTCATTTTATCTCTTCTCTTCTCTCTCTTCTCTTTTATCTTCTTCTCTCTCTTTCGCTCTCTGCTTTTATTATACCTTATCTCCGTCTTTCATCTTCTTCTTCTTCTCTCATTTGACTAAGGGAAAAGTCTAGCACTGTCACGGTAGTCTCGTTGTCGACCAGTATTGTTGTCGTGCCTGTCTGAATTATCGTTTCCATCTGGTTGCCACGTCGAACTAGCCGTTGTGCCAAGCTGGTTGGTGTTGGTGTCCTATCATCAAGTAGTATTGCCGCCGTGCTGGTCACGTTATCGTGCCCGTCTTGCTACCACGTCAGGTCAATCATCATGTCAATCTAGCCACTATGCTAGGCTAGTCACCCAGTCAAATGTCTCTTTCTTTCCTTCTTCTCCTCTCTTCTTCCTTCTCCCAACCCTCATCTCATCATTTCTTCACTTTTCTCCTTTGAATGTGCACGCCCTGTGTACATTCACCCAAAGACATGGTGTGGTCACTCGGCCCACTTGTCATGTAAAATTAACCATGTATGTGTGATTGCAAAAATAGGAGAATACAGGACAAGGGAGGTGATTCCTAACAAGTTGTGGAACTGGGGGCTTCTTAGTGATCTAAGACGGTGCCCACATGAGCAAGCTCGGGTAAGTCCCGAACCTACCTTAAATTCCTCTCTCATCGGTTGGTATACCTTCCCTTGCTCCTGAGCGAGGTTCTCGAGATAATGATCTCAAAGTGCAGGATTCCCTCGAAACCCAAGATGCATGCCGCCAGATCATCCGGATTCGGAGGGCGAGATCGAGACACCTAACCATCTTAGCGACTCCACTGGGGACTTACTAACCCTTCATCAGATCGTCCTTTTTTGGCTAGTTTCTCCTTTGTTTTTTATCTTTCACATACCTTATGGCTTATGAGTTCTCTAACCTATTTATCCGAATCGGGGATTTTCTGGTCCCCGCATTCACCAACTTCCCCTGAGAACAAGTTCCTAGAACTTCGTTCCCAACCTTCCTTTTGAGCAAAGACCCAGTGTCTAGATCCCAGGTCTTAACCTGGATAGGTGTGAGAAGGGACTTAAAGGTCCCTAACTCCTCATCTCTTTGCCTTGGTAGAACTTTCACCAAGGCGCCCTCTAGTGGTAGCATGTCTGTAGCCTCTCACAACATGCACCCAATCACCGGCAAGTAACTTGTTGGTCGTATTGCCAGGGTACACCGGAAGGCTACCCAGTCTCTTTCTACAAAAGGCAAGGACATTGCCATTGCTTCTGTGGGTCACCGTAAGGCCACCCTTCCTATTCTTGCACCACCTCGAGTCTCTATGATTAGAGACTCAACACAGCGAGGAGGAGACTCTGTGGCCTCCACCTCATGCACACACACTAAGGCTCGTGGGTCATCCACTCAATTCAACCTCAGGGCAACCCTTGTGCTACCTCGAGTAAGTGTTCAGGATCAAGCCCCTTTGGGCCGAAACCTGTGCGCATACATATGCATCTCACTGCTTGGGGCAATGCCATTGCTGCTCCAACCCAAGCACACGGGAGACGACCACTTCATCCTTTCACTCAGCACACACTTGTGCTTACTGTAACGGGCAAGGTCCCACCTGTTCCCTTATAGACACATGCTCGCAGTTCTTGGCCTCTTAAGGTCAGAACACCTGTTGGAGCCCGGGCTGACCCCCAAGTCACCCGGAATGCTATTTTAAGGGTCATACATGTGCCACCTTCCCAGACCACTGCTTGCTCTCGACCCAGACATCGTCGAGAGTCGCTCCCCTCTTCTTTCACCCTTTCTCCTTCCGACGGAAACCTCAAGACCTGGTACTCAAAGGCTTTCCCTTAGAGTACCATCCTCAGCCAGCCTCATCAGGTCTATTATGTCTCTGGTGCCCACAAAGGAGCTAGGGCCAAAGGCCTGATGGTTGATGAAGTTCTTCAACTTTCGAGGCAGTAGCCCAAGCTAGGCTCTGTCCAAGGTTCACATTCGCTGCCCCATCTTATGGATACCACCCTCTCATGCTCTAAGAAGGCAAGTCAACCTCGACCCCAATCTCAGATTTGGAGAGAGGTTTATCGTAGTCTAAAGCTCAAGCAAGACATAGGACTGCAGATTTTAATTAAGGAGCTGGCTAGAAAAGTCAGAGCACCCGCTCCAAGGGTCTCCTCCCTCAAAACCTCTTTTACCCTCTTCGAATCACAGAGACTGAAGAAGAGGTATGAGAATCCTTACTGTGATCAGTATCATAAAAGACGCCCAACAGCCACGGTCCCTAGACCATTAAGAACCTGTTCTCACACGGTTTGCATATAAGACTCGAGTCCAGTCGGGGTATGCTGACCCCTTGCTTACCGATTCGCCACGTGTGACCCGCCAAGCTTGAAAGACCTCAAATGCACTTAAAGCTGACCTCCCTAGAGAAACGACTAGTGTAATGGTTTTAAACGAACCTGGCGACTCCCAAGAAACTCGCATGGAAATGTTTGAATAGACGGTGCAAGCAATGATGGAAAAAAATTGATTGCATGGAGGTCGTGCGTCACTCGACTAACCATGAGGTCAACTCCCATCATTCAGCTGATACACTTCAATGGTAGCCTCCTCCTCGTGCCTCACAGAACAATTCTGTCCCTCACCCCATCTCACATGCAGACATCGATGCTATGGTGACTCACAGCCTAATGAACAGACAAATCCTGAGAATACAGGGTGCAATGATTTATCAAAAGCCGTACCCTTCATACATTGATCGCATGTCGTTTCCCTCAGACTACAAGAAAGGGAAGTTTCCCCTGTTCAATGGTACCACATCCCCCCACCCGCATATTTCCCACTTCCTGGTGGCATGTCGAGAGATAGCAGTTGACGGGAGACTCCGACTCCATCAGTTCATTGAAACCTTTGATGGCTCTGCTTTTCAGTGGCATACTCGGCTTCCCCCAAACTCAGTACATACTTGGGAGGAAATGGAGAAACTATTCTACCAGCGCTTCTATGAGGTTGAGAGAGAGGTTGAAACCATCAAGGTTTTCACCTTGACCCAAGATCCAAATGAACGTGTAGATCAATTCATAACAAGATGGAGAGATTTGGTCGCTCGTCATCCCAATCCCATGCCTGAGAAGGAAGCATTTCAGACATGTCTGAGAAACCTGCATCCTGATTTTGTTCTACATGTTGAGGCCTCCAATTCGACCTCCATGTCAGAGCTGATCTCTAAATCAATTTGCATAGAGAGTTTTTCATGCCACCATGGTGGGTCAGGACAACAGTCTTCAAGCTAGGGAAACGACTAGAGCAATGGTAGTTCTCAGACAAAATGGGGTAATTATTGCAGCTGTTACCATCAATGATCCAAAGACGGTTGCCTCTCAGACTTTGCACCTCTCTAAAGGGTAAAGCACAGAAAAGACAGCAACTCAGACAGGCAAACAGTAGCCTTCATAAAATCAGGTACCCCCACCTACAAACCTTAACTGAGATGACTAATGGACCAGGCATCAGAACAAGGTTTATGCTTGTGAAAAGGAATGGGTTCCCGCACTGCTCTGACTATTGCTGGAACAGAACATGATTGAGCTACCCGAGATCAAGTTTTTCGATCAAGCAGGTCTTGATACGCATGCAAGATACTGCATCGAATGGTAAACCACTCCATAGAAGAATGTTACACACTTAAAGATCTCATTGAGGCTCTGATCCAAAAGGGTCAGATCAAGCTCGAAGAAGTAAATAAAGCATTTGAGGCTGTAGAAGCATCGCACGCAATGACAGTTCAAGAGGAAGATGAGGCACACAACATCCTTCACGCATTGTTTGCCATGATGGTTCAAGAAGGCCTCATCATGCCGAAACCAACAAGACAACCCAAGCACCGGACTCGAGGAGTCGAGGGTTTCTGGTGTCCATATCATCAGATATCAAGGCATGATCTGAGCAAATGCTCTCGCTTCCACGAGCTATTAGAGAAGAAAATGCAGAGAGGCGAAGAAGTTGGTGACATTCCACACAGAGAACCCAAAATCTCTCCTCCATTGGTACAGGAGGACCCCTTGACTCAAGACTCGGGAAATGATAGTTCGGACCCTCTTCTAGCCTTGTTTGAGGCGATGCTCCAACAAGGGCTCATCACTCCTAAGCCGGCAAGGCAGCCCAAACACCTTTCCCAAGGAACTGAGAATCACTGATGCCCACGCCATCAGATATGGGGCAATGAGCTAAACAAATGTTATGGGTTCGAAGCTTAGGTTGCGGAAAAGTTCAGGCAGGTCACATTGCTTATGCTGAAAGCCCACAAATCGATACTTCCACTCAGGAGAGTGTCTCAGTACAAGAATCCCATGATGAAGTCTCTGATCCCGTTGAACCCTCGACTTACTAGCCATGGAAAGTCCTTCATGGGCTGAGCAGGCTCAAGTCTTTAACGCGAGCAACGATTTTTCATGCTAGGGCTATTCACAAACCTAGCAAAGCAGACCAAGCACCTCCAAAGGTGACTAGAAGAGGACAAGCACTAAGGGCTACTCACCGAAAGAACAAGGTTCCTCCGCCACCGGTCAAGCAAGAATTGTTAAGGCCTCTTCCTTCCTTGTCGACTTTAAAAGACTTCATCCCGATCGCCACTGACCTCATTCCTTCGTCTCATGAAGAGGATACCCCTAAGTCATCTCTTACTCTGGGAACATCCAATAAGGGTGATGACGTTAAAAGCACTCCCTAATGATCTAGGTAGGGGAAAGACCAAAAAGACTCCATGCACACGTCTGATTCAGGTGATGACACAAAAAGCTACCAGATCGGTCCAATGAGGGGAAGGACCTTAAAATTCCCTCACCTTCTTCTCTGTCCTCTTCTTCTTCATCTTCTTACCTTTCCTCTTCCTAGTCCCCTGCAGGTACAACATTAAAATGTCTAGAATTCGAGGCTCTTGATAAAGAACTTGAAGGAATCAATATAAGCAGGACGCATCGGCGGCAGTTGAAAAATACATTAGCTTGGGCGGCTGGATTTTAACAGTTGCTGGCGCCTTGGTAGCTCAAGCCAAGTAAGAGCCATCCTCTTCTACCGAGAAGCACAATAAGTCAAAGTCAAAGAAACCCCAGTGGCCTCTTGAGCTTGACTTTGTGAAGAGACTAAGAAAATCAAGAGGGCAGAGCTTCTATTCTCTGGAGGCTTCCGATATGGTGCAGGTATATGAAGTACCAGCTAGCACAAGGCAAACACTGAAGACGCCCATGCAAAGACTAAGCACTTCAAATGAGGGTACCTCTGGCCCCGCAATCACTGAATCTCAATTTCCTTGTAAATTTCAAATTAAACCCTTGCAGCCTGATATGTTGTCCATATTTGAGGTTGACCCATTGAGAAAGGTGCAGAAATCATCACCTACGTCATAGCTCTATTAGAAGCGAAGATGTCAGGATCATGGGTCTCTGCACTTGATGCTAGAAGGCCTCTGAAGCCAATGATGACAATTTGCAAGAGGCCCCAGACGATTGGGAGGAAGGCGGTCAAGCCACTACAAACGAACTCAAGGAGATAAATCTAGGGGATGAGGCTGACCTCAGACCCACTTTCATATTGACAAATATGTCTCCAGAAAGGAAAGAAAATATCACTACCTTCTTGCGAGCAAACCAAGACGTCTTAGTTTAGCATTGAGATGCTGGTTTAGACCCTCAAGTCGAGGTTCACCGTCTTGGCATTGATCCAACTAGCAGAAATCACGGAGGTTTAGGCCTGACCTCGAAATGTAGATAGATGCCGAGGTGACCAAACTCAGACAAGCCGGCTTCATTCGTGAAGTCAAGTAACCAAAGTGGTTGAAAATGTTGTTCCATTCAAGAAGAAAAATGCTCAAATCAAGGTTTGCATTGACTTTCGTGACTTGAATACCGCCTGCCCAAAGGATGACTTCCCATTGCCATTCACGGAGATGCTCATTGATTATATGACTCACTATCAGATCTTCTCCTTCATGGATGGATACTCTGGTTATAATCAGATACGGATGGCACCAGAAGATGAGGAAGCCACTGTGTTCTTGACTCCAAAAGGGGTGTTCTATTACACAATAATTCCTTTTGGAATGAAGAAAGTTGGTGCCACATATCAGAGAGTGATGACAAGCATCTTTGGGGATATGATGCACAAGGAGGTCGATTGTTATGTAGATGACTTGGTGGTAAAATTCGATGAAAAAGACGCTCATATGAGAGAACTTGAAAAGGTGTTCGAGCGGTTATGCCTTCATCAGCTTAAAATGAACCCGCTGAAATGCGCTCTTGGTGTGCGTTCAGGAAAGTTCTTGGGGTTCATTGTTAGACACTGAGGGCTAGAAGTTGAGCCAGTCAAGATCAAGGAAATATAAGAAATGTCGTCACCAACTACATCGCGAGAGCTGCACTCTCTTCAAGGGCAGCTGACGTACATCTGCAGGTTCATCTCAAACCTCTTTAGTCACTGTAAACCCTTTACGCACCTGTTAAAGAAAGATACCCCATTCATCTGGGATGAAGCATGTCAGGAAACCCTTGATGACATCAAGCATTATTTGCTCCACCCTCGAGTGCTCTCTACACCGGTATTGAGAAGATCTATCATACTGTACGTGACCACTCTGGACATGTCACTCGGGCCATTGTTGGCGCAAAACAATGACGAAGGGAAAGAAACCGTACTATACTATCTCAGCTGCAGTATGCATGGGGCCAAGAAGAATTATCCCCCTATAGAGAAGATGTTCTTGGCCTAATCTTCACAATACAAAAGCTCCGCCACTACTTGCTCGGTCATGAAGTAAAACTTATATCAAAGGCAGGTCCTGTAAAGTATCTCATGACACGCCCATGCTTGTCAGGACGTCTTACTAAGAGGGCATTATTGCTGATGGAATTTGACATTACATATGTCCCACAAAAGGTCATCATGGGCCAAGGTTTGGTTGATTTTCTCATACCTCACCCCTCACCATGGTTTCGCTGTTAAACGTGTTGGTGCTAAATTCCCATACCCGTCGGAGCTTCTTCATGTCACGAATGGTGCCAGAAAGCTGGGCCATGAAGCTAAAACCAAAGGTTTCGCTGTCGTGCGAAACTCACTGAGGAGTAGTGTTACAGCCGTGTGAAAAAGAAAAGGCTATCGCCAACTGCGTCAATAAAGACTGGCGCCGGCTATCCTATCTACAAACACTAAGTCATGAAGCTACTGCCGTTTAAGGTCCCAAGGCATAGCACTGGTTGCGTTTGCAAGGGCGTATCGTCGGCTGGCTGCTTAAAGCTTAATGACGGCTGCATTTGTGGAGACTATCGTCATCTTCCCACTAAAGTAGTAGCGTTGTGCGTTGACCAATGCGCAATGTCGTCGCCCGACCAAGAGGCTATTATTGATTACTGACTCAAGATGTAGTGCCATGTGCCAACCCAAGGAGTTATGCTGTGAAGGGCTAATGTCGCCTGTGTTCAACGTCGGTTGTTCTCAAGATTTTTGCATGTGCCACACGTGTCACCTCGAGCCCCCGGAGTACTGCTTGACAACTGCGACCAAGACACGGCCTGACGCACATTTCGCACATGTGGACTAACAGTCGTTCACCCCGCGATTTTCTGCCTTCCTGTAGATGTTCGCTTTCTCCTTGACCCTTCGATTTCTAGTTGGGAACGAGTTCTACTTGTAGGGAAAATACACCCTCTTTACTCTCCCACTACTCCCTGGTGATGGAAAACCATCGGGAACAATCGAAAGTTCACAGAAATGTTCGGTGGCCCTCTCTTGCCTCTTTCCCCACCATTATGGTGACTAAGAACCTCTGCTAAAATACCTCTACAACCCACCGACGTCCTCCCTTATTCACCTGAACCTTCTATTCCTCAGCGAAAACCTCGGTGTTCCCCGATAAGCTCCTGCAGATGCCCTATCAAAGCTCTTAAACTTGCAGGAATACCTACGTTCTCGCTGAAAGTTCTCACCGGAAGTCTCTTCTCTCTCACTGTTAAACTCTCACTATTTTAGCTTTGATAAAACAATAAAAATGGGGTCTTCCCCCATATATAGAAGATGGTTCCCCAAGGTACCCCTCACAAAGCAAGAATACCAGACATATCCTTGAAGGCCCAATGGCAATGGGCCAGATTGGGTCGGGCTTAGGCCCGAGGCCCGAACAGAGGCTTATTACCTCTTGTCCAATGTCGAGCACTAACCTTCAGACTAGTCGGACCGAACCGGGCCCAAGCCGTGGTAAGAACGCAGGCTAAACGACGACTGTGTTCTGTATCGCCAACAGTGACTAACGCCACGTGCAACCAACACTGTGTGTAGTAGCGCCGTGCACACCAGTACTACTGCCACCTATGAGCACTCCCATGCATACAAGAGCCGCTTGTGCTAGCGCTATGTGCGCCAATGACTATCGCCACATTTGTTGTTGTTGTCCATGGCTAGTGTCACGCATCCCTAAGCTTGATCATCACTGTGAGTATTCTCCCACTATCCCTAGTGGAATTGCATCAAAGTCGTAACCTCTGTCATCTCCAGTGGAGTTGCATCTAGGTCGTTCCACCTAGGCATGACTGGTCATCCCTAATGAAGTCAAGAGCAAGTCACTATCCCTCATCCCCAGTAGCAACTATGACCATATTATAGCCCATTGATCCTTAGCGGAGTTAAAGTTGTGCTTACCCCTTCAATCCCCTGTGGGTCAGTCTCACGCCAATCTATCCTATCCTCAGGAGTCATGACGATAAACTTCTTTGCACAGGTTCAGGAGGCATGACCTTTAACACGCCCCTACACACGTGCACACCCCCTTTACGTGCAGTTTCACGCATGTCTTCCCTAATCGACCCATTCGTGTGCGCGCACCACCTTCATTATCTCCCCAGTGAGTCCATTCATTTCATCATTACCCAGAGAATCGTACTCATTCTCACAAAACGGTGATTCATCCCACCATCCATACTCGTCGTCAGCTAGTGAGTCATCAATTTCCACCTTCCATCCATACATCGTCCATCTTTCATAAGTAGCCTCCTGCCATCTCCCCAAAGTGAGTTAAAACCACCACCATACTGACTTCATGTCCTCAATAGAGTGTCATCCATCTCCACTATGGTCCAGTTGTATGACCTTAAACTATAGTGCACGTCCTGGCCACATGACATTAAAAGGCTGTGCACAGGTTCTGAAGGCATGAGCTTAAACACACCTTCACAAAAATAACAGGCATGGTGTATACACAGATAAGGGAATGTCATGAGTAAAAATGAAGGACGGGCATGGTCATGAAACCATGAGTAAAAGAGTTTCATGAATAAAAACTCGGGAATGAAGAAAACCCCAAAGGGTACCATGAGTAAAAATGGAACAAAAAGGGTGGACATGGCCGAAAAGGTCATGAGTAAAAGAGCCCCAAATAAAAAAGAAGTTGATGAAGACCATATCTACGACGCCGCTTCCTAGTCTAAGTGAAAATCTGTAATAGACATTGGACCCATAACAGGTTAATGTAGCATTCGCCTCAACAGGTGGCTTCATCCCACATTTTCCAGAGAAAAATCCCTGGTGTCACAATTCCAGGACCCAAAAATACGTGCATCAAGAAAGATTCTGACAATATGAGTCCATTTACAAAAAGGCCTCAAAAGATTGAAGACTCGCTAAGAAGGCAAGACAAGTCTCATAAGGAAGAGCACTATTCCCACGAGGTCACAAACACTCTCCAAACTGCCAAAGACGCCCCAAGAAGGGCAAGTCTGCCAAAACTTGGACCTACTATGCAACAACACTGCTTGCAAGAGGTAGGGGATGTACCCACAGTTGGTCACCTCGATAAACTAAGGTACCCTGCTCAACTGAGTACAATCTAGTGTACCACGCAGACGGATGACAACAAAAGGCCCTTCAGTGGAGCTCCAACAACCAAAATAAACACAATACAAGATGCTAAAGACAGCCCAAGATGGAAAAATTCAACCAAAACTTGGACCTGTTATGCTAACAAAACTAAACGGGCAGGGGTTATACCCACAATTGGTCACCTCAATAAACTGAGGTACCCTGCCCAACCAAATACAATTTGGTGCACCACGCAGACGGACACCAACCAAAGGCCCTTCAGCACACCATCCACAACAATAAAACCAAGACCAAAATGGGAAAAATTCCCTTCTGCATGGTACTAGACTGCCAAACGGGCCTGATTCTAACCAACGAGCTTGTACAAAATCCTCAACTGTCAAAATCACAATTAGTCCCTTGAGGGTGAGGACTTCGACAGTATCTCTTAAAAACGTCTCTTCTCCTCATAATGTATCCATAGATGGACCTGTACATTGCATCCAAACGTCTGAGCATCTTAGTTGCAGCATTGCGTAAATCTCCTCAACGTTCAAGTGGTCATGTGGCTAGGAAGAAAAAAGTAATAAAGCAGAAGGAAATTTTTTGAATGTTGTCCTTCTTGCTTCTCTCGAAGCACAACAATCATGGGGAAATCTTTTTGTAGACAATTTTAAGTTCCTTGGTACCAAATGCGGAATAAAAAGAGAAGCCGATCAATAAAGCCTTGACATACAGTGAAATTCTTGATAACCCCATAATTGCCCCAGAATGGGTGGAAATCTTCCTAAGCACTTCAAAAGGCCATCTGCCAAGTTTTTTCGCAGTCAGACATGTTTAAGGTAATGAAGACAAAGAAACAGTTTTGGAAAAATCAGTCTCTAGTACCCTTAAACTGACCCCATTACTAGATCTCTATTTTCGACGCATCAAATTTCTATGGGACGACCACCATTGGACCCGACATGGTCGAAAACCCCTATAGGTTAAGTTTAGGTTTAATCAGGCACTCCAGCACAAAGTTATGGGTAAAATACCAAAAAGGGGTACACTATTCCTGTGTGGCCTGTCTTGACCACATCACCATTAAAGGTGACTGTTTTAACAGTCTCAGAAAGTGAGTTTTGAGGGCCATATCCCACTCGTCTTGAGTCGGATCATGCTCAAATTTCGTGAGCATGTTCATCTCATCAAGACGAACGTTTTGATATGTGGTATGCCCCGTGACGACACCTGAATAATGATAAGAGAGAGAGAGAAGTTGCCGATCCGTGAAGAAAGTTGCAGGAAAATCAGCAGCGACACACCTCACTTGAACGGCCTAATCACGGCGCTCGCACATCAGATTGAATAAGAAAAGTTCCATCATGTGCATAGGGTCTAGGGCTATCTCTAGTCTAAACCCTGTACATGATGAATGGTCGGACTTCATGCACGAAGGTAATAAAGTGACTATAAATTCCGGTTCGAGTATTCCAAATTTCGGCTCAAATTCAAATGTTGCGAAATCTTTGTCCGGGCACGAAATCGAGCTGCGTTTTTTTCCATGAGATCGTGACTGGTTAGGTGCCTCGATCTGGCCCTCCAGATCCCTGGGGGATTGAGCAACTTGCATCTCAGGTTTCGAAGAACACCCGGGACGTTCATGAGATCGCTCTCTCGGAAACGTTCTTTCGAAAATGGGCGAAGGTGTTACCAACTGGTGACAGGAATTTAAAAGGTGGGTTCAAGACTTACTCAGGTTGACTCATGTGAGCGCCCTCTTAGATCACAAAGAAAGCCCCCTCAGTATCGCCTCCCTTAGCTTGTATTCTTCTTAATTTCTACTTTCTGCAGTCCCACACGTATATGGCAAAGGTTAGGAGACAGGGGGGTCAGACCTCACCCTTTTCCTCCCTGATTAGCATACTCCAGCATGCGCATTAAAGCAAAAGAAAGAAAGATGGGGGGAGGGAAGAAATCGACCAAGTGAGAAGGTCAGGGTAGTGACTAGGCCGATGGATAATTGACATAACGTGCTGGCGAAACGGGCTCGGTAACTGAGACAGGCTCATGGGATTGCTACTAGACGTTATTACCGATATCAACTAACTAAGCACGATGTTCAGTCTGTCATGGTAGTAAAGTGAGCTAAGAGAACCTAGCGCGACAACATTACAGTCAGACGACAAGATTGCCATGAGATGCTAACCTCAATCCCTCTTGGTCGTACGAGAGAGTAGCAGAGGAATGGTTAAAGAGATAAAGGGGATAGACGGAAGGAGAGAGAAGAAGGAATAGGAGATGCAATTGATGTTAGACATCGCTCACTGTTTCAGGAGATAAGAGAGAGAGAAACCAGTCGGCGGTAAGCTTCACCGACTGTGTGAAATGGGAAGAGAGGAAGGGAGCCAACTGGCACTTAGTCTCGCCAACTGACAAAAGAAAAGAGGGAAAACAAGTTGGAGCTAAGCCTTGCCTACTGATAGAAGAAGAGGGAGAAGACCCACCCAGCACTAGGCCTTGCCAACTGGTAGAGAGAGAAAAGACAACCAGCACTAGGCCTCATCGACTGGTAGAAGAAGAGAGAGGAGACCAACCCGACGCTAGGCCTCACCGACTAGTAGAGAGAGAAAAGACAACTGGCACTAGGTCTCGTCGATTGGTAAAAGAGGAGAGAGGAGACCAACCCGACGCTAAGACTCATCGACTGGTAGAGAGAAAAGACAACCGGTGCTAGGTCTCACCGATTGATAGACGAAGAGAGAGGAGACCAATCGACGCTAGGTCTCGTCAACTGGTAGAAGAGAGAGGAGACCAATCGACACTAGGTCTCACCGATTGATAGATGAAGAGAGAGAAAGCCAAACAATGCTAGGTCTTGTCAATTGATAAAAGAAGAAAGAGAGCCAATCGGTGCTAGGTCTCGCCAGTTGATAGGGAGAGAAGATAGAATGAAAGATAGAGGGGAGGAGAGAGAAAGTTGCCTGCGTAAAGGGTACCAGCCCTTTTCTTCTCTCTCCTCTCTCTCTTCAAGATTTACTAATAAGCTCAAGTAAGGAATCAAAATTTTATTGAATCTTCAAAGAATTTACCGAACACCGAGAGGTGGTGAGGGATTTGTATGCCCTCCTTTTACAATGAAGCAGTGCTTGTTTATATAGAGTTGTGCTCAAACATAGGTGGATTAGTCAAAATTAAATCTAATTCTTGAAAATTAAAGTTTAATTGAATTAAAAGAAATTATACAAATGGGTGCAAAAAGATTGTTTTGCCCCTGCTTAACAATGTGTGGAATTCCAAAACAGTCCATGTGGCTGCCCAAGAACTTGCGTGATCTTTCGTGGCTGACCCAGGGTTGTTCTGATGCCCATTTGATCAAAAGATTATTGTTTTCTTGTAGGGATCGATATGGTGATTGTTTTGATACCAACTTCAAGCCATGAATCATGATTTTGAGTCATGATCACATGACTTGAAATTTGTTTGAATCTTGAAAACTTCAGATCGATAGTGCGATCTTTCCTTAATGTTTTTCTATGATTTCTTTATCGTAGCGCATTAAGCATGTCATCACGGTCGCATGGCAACAATCAGAACATGATTTGGAGCACGAATGAAGATTTCACAACTTTTGAGTTTTGGTTGGAATCTAGAATCCAGAAGCCAGAATTTTAGTAACTTCGTCGGCTTTGTGCATGAAATCTGATTGTCTATCATGTACGTGGTTCGGTCTAATGATAGCCCTGAACCTTACGCACATAATGTAATTGGTTTTGTGTCGATCCGTTGTGCGAGCATTGTGATTTTGTTCATCGAGCGAGGAGTGTCGCTACTGAATTTTTTGTAATTTCTTCAAGGATTGACAACTTCTATCTAGCTTTTCTCCCTGCTCGAATATCGTCTCGGGACGTGCCACATATCGAATTGTTCGTCTTGATGAGGTCATCAAATTTAGGAGCAATCCGACGTGGACGAGTAAGTTACGGGCCTTGAAAATGACTACCCGTGACTATAAAACAACCACCTTTAATGATGTTTTGGTGTAGTGAGGTTTTATGGGAATAGTGTGCAGCCTCTCCTGTTTCAATGCTTTGCTCATATCTTTGTTCTGGAGTGTTAGATCAAGCCGAAACATGGTCCATAGAGGTTTTCGACTATGCCGGATCCAATGGTGGTGGTCCCATAGTAATTTGAGACATAAAAAATGTAGCTCTAGTTGTAGGATCCATTTTAGAGAGCCAGTGGCCAAGTTTTCGAAAACTGTTTCTTTGTGTTTACTGCCTTACACATGTCTGATCGTGTCAAAACTTGGTAGGTGGTCTTTCTAACTGCTGATGATGATCTTGAAATATTCTGGGGCCATTATGAGATTGTCAAGAAATTTCCACTATTTCGTCGGCTTTATTGACCTACTTCCTACCAGGGACCAAGGTGATGGAAAATGCGATCAAACAGCTTGCCCCACCAAATGTTGTGCTTCAATTGAAGCGAGAAGTACAATCATTCAAAAATTTTCCTTGGACTTTTTCTTTTTTCCTTCCTAGCTACAAGACCACGTGAACGCTGAGGAGATTCACGTAATGGTGTAACTGTGCTGCTCTGACGTAGGGATGCAATGTTCGCGGGTCCGTCAGTGGAAAATTTAGGGGGAGAGGAGAATTTTTGGTGGTGTTTGTTTGCTGTTGTGCCAGATCTTCTTTTGACGATCAGAGTACCACTATTGGTCTTGTCTACCTAGTCTAGTAAAGGCTAGGTTTATTAGCCGATCCCAAAGGTCTGTCGTGCTAGCTAGGTGAGCTGAAGTCTCCGACAGGTTTGGCCCCGGCTTTGTCGATTTCTGCCTTGGAGGGATGATGACTGGGCTACTTTGTAACTTATCCACATGGAGAGGGGTCTATAAGAGAAGGACAAGACATGCACACTCCATGCATGGGGGGGAGGTCATTAAGAGAAGGAGAAGGCACGCATACTCCATGCATGGGGAGGGGGTCTTGTAAGAGATTGAGAAGGCATGCACACTCTGTGCATGGGTAGGAGGTCTATAAGAGAAGGAGAAGGCATGCACACTCCTTGCATGGGGAGGAGGTCTTGTAAGAAAAGGTGAAGGCATGTACACACTGTGCATGAGGAGGGGATCTATAAGAGAAGGAGAAGGCATACACACTCCGTACATGGGGAGGAGGTCATAGAAAAGAAGGAGATGGCATGCACACTCCATGCATGGGGAGGGGGTCTATAAGAGGGGGAGATGGCATGCACACTTTGTGCATGGGGAGGAGGTCTTCTATGATAAGGAGAAGGCATGCACACTCCATGCGTGAGGAGGGGGTTTATAAGAGAAGGAGAAGGCATGCACACTCCGTGCATGGGGAGGAGGTCTTCTAAGAGAAGGAGAAGGCATGCACATTCCGTGCATGGGGAGGAGGTCTTGTAAGAGAAGGAGAAGGAATACATACTCCATGCATGAGGAGGAGGACTATAAGAGAAGGAGAAGGCATGCACACTCCATGCATGGGGAGGGGTCTCATAAGAGAAGGAAAAGGCATGTACACTCCGTGCATGGGGAGGAGGTCTTGTAAGAGAAGGAGAATGCATGCATACTCCATGCATGGGGAGGAGGTCTTGTAAGAGAAGGAGAAGGCATGCATACTCCATGCATGGGGATGAGGTCCTTGAAGAAGGGATAATGACTGGATTATGTTGTCACCTAGCTTTAAAGAAGGATGTCGATTGGGCTACCTGTTCACCCAGAAATGGAGAAGGATGTCGACTGGACTACTTTTTCACCCAGGGCTGAAGAAGAACAATGCTCGGGCTACCTGTTCACCAAAGACTGAAGAAGGAATTTGACTAGGCTACCTGTGCACCCAGGACTTGAGGAGGACGTCGACCGGGCTACCTATTCACCTAGGACTAAAGAAGGATGT
Organism: Amborella trichopoda; assembly: GCF_054954075.1. Lineage (NCBI taxonomy): Eukaryota > Viridiplantae > Streptophyta > Magnoliopsida > Amborellales > Amborellaceae > Amborella > Amborella trichopoda. The sequence goes on along the minus strand of NC_142345.1, from coordinate 20,411,839 downwards.
CGACTGGGCTACCTGTTAGCCCAGGAATGATGGAGGACATCGATTGGGCTACCTGTTCACCCAAGATTGAAGAAGGATGTCAATTGGGATACATATTCACCTAGGACTAAAGAAGGATGTCGACTGGGCTACCAATTCACCCAAGACTGGAGGAGGACGTCGACTGGGCTACCTATTAACCTAGGACAGGAGAAGGATATCGACTGGGCTACCGGCTCATTCAGGACTGGAGAAGGAATGTCCAAGGATGATTTTACCATCTACACCCCATTGGGCGTCTTCATGATGAAGGGAGTGTTGGCTCAAGCCCTCCGTGGAAGCGAATGTTGCATCAAACAGTTTCTTTGTCCAAGTGTCCATTGCAGATTTTCGCTAAAACTTGGGAAGCGGCACCATAGAGATGGTTTTTGCCAACTTCTTTTAGTTGTATTTTGGGGCCCTTTTACCCATGACCTTTTGGCCATGTCCACCCTTTTTGTTCATTTTTACTCGTGATGCCCTTTCGGGTTTTCACCGTGCCCGGTTTTTATTCACGAAACTCTTTTACTCATTATTTCGTTACCATGCCTGTCCGTCATTTTTACTCATGCCATTCCATTGTTCAAGTATACACCATGCCCATTAATTCTTCTTTTCCTTTTTTTTTTTTTTTGTGAGGTTGTGTTAATAGTCATGCTTCTTGGAGCCATGCGAAAAAGTTTAACGTCATGCTGCCTGGATGTGTGTTATGGTTTAAGGTCATACAGTTAGACCGTAATGGTGATGAATGACAGTTTATGAAGGGCACTGTGTGAGTATGGTGGTGGTTTGGCTCACTTGGGGGGATGGCTCCAGGCTACCCATGGGAGATGGGTGATGTATGAAATGTGAGTGGACGATGGTGAGCCACTAACTTACAACGAGTATGGATGACGGGTTCGTTCGCCTTTTTATGAGTATAAGAGAGACTCACTGGGGAATGATGTAGGGTGATGAACTCATGGGGAGGTAATGAAGGTGATACGAGCACACTAACAGGTAGGTTAGGAAAGGCATGTGCACGTATCTGGGGGTGAGTTTATGGTCATGCCTCCTTGACCTGGGCAAAGATGTGGCCAAGATGTGTACTATGGTTTAAGGCTATATAGTTGGCTTAAGGTTATGCAGTTTTAAAGTCATACAGCTAGGACCATGCAGTTTAAGGTCATCCAACTTGACCTCCGCGACAGTTTAAAGTCATATAGTTCGGACCATGGTGTTGTGCAGTTTAATGTCGTTTGACAGGGAAGTAGACTACGATTTAAGGACATATAGTTGGACCGTGGTGTTGTGCAGTTTAACGTTGTGCGACAGAGACGTAGACTATGGTTTAAGGTCATTTAGTTTGGACCAGTTTAAGGCCGTGTAACTTGACCTCTACTACAGTTTAAGGTCATATAGTTCAGACCTCAGAGTTTAGCGTCGTGCGTCTAGACCAGGGCTGTGAAGTTTAGGGTCATGCAGCACGGACTGCAGAGTTTAGGGTCATATGTCTAGACCAGGGATACTCAGTTTAGGACCATGCAGCACGGATCACGGAGTTTAGGGTCATGCGTCTAGACCATGGCTGTTCAATTTAGGGTCATGCAGCACGGACCGCAGAGTTTAGGGTCATGCGTTTAGACTAGGGCTGTGCAGTTTAGGGTCATGAAGCACGGACCGCAAAGTTTAGGGTCGTGCATCTAGACGAGCACTGTGCACTTTAGGGTCATGCAACCCGGACCGTGGAGTTTAGGGTCATGCATCTACACCAGGGTTGCGCAGTATAGGGTCACGCAGCACAAACCGTGGAGTTTAGGGTCGTACGTCTAAACCAAGGCTGTTCAATTTAGGGTCATGCAGCACGAACCGCAGAGTTTAGGGTCGTGCGTCTAGACTAGTGCTGTGCAGTTTAGGGTCATGCAGCATAGACCGTTATGTGGATCGAAGGTGGGGCTCCATGGGGAATAGGCCTGTGGATGGTAATCTGACTCCTTGGGGATAACAACGCTAAGACAATTCACAAACTGAGGGCTAGCTGGAAATGGTGACTTGATGAAGGATGATCAGTAGAAGTGGACTTTGTTGTGGTTTTTAAGGGGGTAAGGCACTCTCTGAGGTGAAAGATGAAACATTATGACCTGTAACCCGACTCCCTGGGGATAAGGTAGCTTAGTGTGAAGCTGACGCACTAGGTATTTTGAAGGTAAGAATGACCCCAACTTCACTGATGATGATGGGTTGCAGTATGGGTGTGACTCCTAGTGGGGGACGAGGGACAGCTCCTGACTCCATTGAGGAAGTCACAGTTTAGGTACAATGGCCTGGGTGCAAGTCCACTAAGGATGACATGTCCGGGCTTGGTTACACAACTCCACCAGGGATAGTGGTAGGGAATACACTGTTTGAAATACAGCCGGCACCATATATAGCACTGATGGTTTATTGCGAATATTCAACCGGTGCGGAGTTCTCACAATGCAACCGGCACTGAATTCTCACAACACAATCGACATTGAGTTCTCCCAACACAACTGGCGGTTAGTTCTAACACAACTGGTGTTGTTCAGCTGGCGTTGTGAATGACCCATGATGTCATTTGAAGTCCACTGACGCTAGGGTTGTTTCGCAGACACACCCGGTGCTAAGTCAACCGACGCTAAGGCTGTATTTGAAAACAAACCTAGCCTTAAGTTAACTTGCAATAGGTTGTATTTGAAAATACACCAGGCGCTATGTCAACTGGCACTAGGTTGTATTTGAAAACACACCCGACGCTACGTCAGCTTGCACTAGGTTTGTTTAGAAATTTACTAGATGTTGCATCAACCAGCGCTGGGGATGGATTCATGACAGTTCCTCAAGCCTCGTATCAAATCCCAACCCGGCCCATTGTCGCTTCGCTTCCCTTGGACGCAACTGGTAGTCCCAATTTGTGAAGAGATTTTAAGGGCAGTGCAGTGTATCTAAGGGGGTAAAACCCCGTTTTTCCCTTATTTTTCACCATGGGTAAAAACTTAAGCAAGTTTTCTTTAACCGAGAGGAGAGAGTGCTCGGTTGAAGTTTTCAATGAGTAGTGGGACTTCAGCAACAGTATCTACAGGACAGGTTCTTTGGCAGGCAGTAGGATTCTGATAAGGGTTTTGCTGTGAAGAACTTCGGCGTGCGTACTTTACTTAGAATTTGGCAAAGTTGCAGAGAGAGTAGCAGAGAAAGGAGGGCTTTCCAACAATCATTCCAGGAAGCAAAGGAGGCTCCGGCTATCGTTTTTCTTTCAGGAAGAGGGGGGAAACACTTCAGCGAGTATTTACCCACGTCTTGAGGGATTTTTTGTGGTTTTTAAGGGCTTTCCCGACAGTTGTGGAAGTTTTCTAGCACTTTCGTGGTGTCACAGAGGTTTTCTGGATAGGTTATGGTGAAGAACAAACCAAAAAGATAGGCAGAAAATTTTTCTATGAGTTTTCAACCGTGTGAGAGCAATTTCAGTGGAAGACAAATGGATATCGGAGGTGGGCGGTACAGGTACAAGAGGTGAAACATTGTGGGGAAGGCGTATGATCGCTAAATACATGGTGATGGTTAGCCTCCGTCCATGGAGAGTGTACGGTAATCAATCACACGTGTGTGAAGTGGTGTCGAAGGACGTGGCGACGGTTGTCGGTCGGCGTGACTGATTTTGAGGTTTCACGTCTACGATTAGTGGCAAGTGTGAGAGATTCACCTTCAGCAGGTGCTGGCCTTAGACAAGCTCAACCAGCACTGGGGTGTTGGCATTCAACCGGCGCTGAGTGTTGAAAGACTCAACCGGCACTAGTTGTTGGCATTCAACCGACGTTGGGTGCTGAAAGAGTGAACCAATGTTAGTTGTTAGTATTCAACCAATGCTGGGTATTGAGAAGCTCGACTGGCGTTGAGCATTGAGAAGTTCACCCAGCTCTAAGTGTTTCAAGAGGATCAGCCGACACTGAGTGTTGGACAGACTCAACCGGCGTTGTTCCAGTGCCTTAGCAACTTTTTAGGAGTGAACCACTAAGTCCTTTTTCATGGCTGGTTCTTCTTACCAAATCCTCGATGTGAAGAGGCTCCCAAGGGAAAGGGGAATTGGTGCCCGTGATTTTACGAGTGAAGTTTTATCAAGGGGCAAACCCATTTTGCTGACCCATCCAGTGTACGAGCCAGAGTGGCCTCTTAGCATCACTTTCATTACTGATAACACAATTCATCAATATTACTAATGCTAAAAATAAGCCTCCTCCTCTATTAAAAACCCCTGATGAATATAACTTTGCTGATATTATTAAAAGAATCAATAGAAAAGATATAACTCAAAAAGAACCTACAATAGGAGAATTACAAAAAGAAATTCAGGAAGTCAAAAAAAAAATTCATCAATTAAAAGATAGAATTAAAATATTAGAATTACAAAATGAAATAACAGGAACTATTACAGATACTGATGAAATAGAATTTGAACAACTGATTAATCAAACAGATGAACCTGAGTCTTCAGGGAATAAAGAAATAGATGATACATCAGTAAATCTTATCAATAAAACTATTACTCAAAAATGGTTTATATCAGTTAAAATAATAATTAATTATGATTATACTTTCCAAACTCTAGCCTAGTTGACTCAGGCGCAGACCTTAATTGTATAAATGAAGGTTTTGTACCAACAAAATATTTTGATAAAACAAAACAATGTCTAAATACTGTTGATGGTAGTAGATTATTAATCAAATATAAACTATCCAATGCTACGGTATGTAATAATGAACATTGTTTCCCTATTCCATGCATAATGGTTAAATGACTTAGTCAAGCCGTAATATTAGGAGACCCTTTTCTTACTTTACTATATCCCATAATCGTAACTCATAGAGGATTATAAACTACTATAGCAGGAGAATCAATAATATTTGAATTTGTTGATAAACCTAAATTAAAGGAAATAAATAAAGTAAAAGATAATATAAAACAAAAAGAAAATTTTATTTGCTCTCTTAAAGAAGAAATTAAATATAAAACAATTGATCATCAATTACAAACAGATGAAATAAAAGAACAAATAAAAAATATTACTCAACAAATAGAAACAAATATATGTGGTGAACTACCAAATGCCTTTTGGGCAAGGAAAAAACATATTGTAAGTCTACCATACGAATTTGGCTTTCATGAATCTCAAATACCAATAAAAGCTAGACCTATACAGATGAATACTAAATTATTAGAATTTTGCAAACAAGAAATTGATGGATTGATATCTAAAGGATTAATTAGACCCAGTATTTCTCCTTGGAGTTGTGATGCTTTCTATGTAAATAAAAATGCTGAAAAAGAGAGAGGGGTACCCAGATTAATTATAAACTATAAACCCCTAAATAAAGCACTCCAATGGATAAGATGTCCAATACCTAACAAAAAAGATTTATTAGATAGACTAATAAATGCTTGTATCTTTTTTAAATTCGATTTAAAATCTGGATATTGGCAAATACAGATAAAAGATGAAGATAGGTATAAAACTGCTTTCAATGTCCCTTTTGGACAATATGAATGGAATGTTATGCCCTTTAGATTAAAAAATGCTCCATCAGAATTTCGAAGGATAATGAATGATGTATTTAATCCTTATATAAAATTCATGATAGTTTATATCGATGATATATTATTTTTCTCTGAAAATATACCCCAACATATAAAACATATCAATGCTTTTATAACTGCAGTCAAACACTCAGGATTAGCCATATTTGCAAAAAAGATAAGTTTATTTTAAACAAAAATTAGATTTTTAGGACATCATATATCCCAAGGAACTATAATACCAATCGAAAGATCAATACAGTTTGCTGATAAATTTCCAGATATAATCTTAGACAAGAAAGAATTACAAAGATTTTTAGGATGTCTCAATTACATTGTAGATTTCTACAAAAATCTTGCAATAGACGTAAAACCTTTATATGATAGATTAAAAAAGAATCCTCCTCCATGGACAGATATCCATACTACTATCGTTAAGAAACTCAAAATAAAATCTAAAGAGTTACCTTGTCTATGTCTTTCAGATCCAGAAGCTTTTAAAATTATTGAATGTGATGCATCAGAATTAGGACTAAGTGGAATATTTAAACAAAGAGTTAATAATACTGAACAATTAGTCAGATATACTTCAAAGGCTTGGAATCCTACACAATAGAATTACTCTATTGTAAAAAAGGAAATTTTAGCTATCGTACATTGTGTAACCAAATTCCAAGGTGATATTCTTAATCTTCATTTCTCATTCGTATTGACTGTAAAGCTGCAAAAGACATTCTTGCCAAAGATGTGAAAAATTTAGTGTCCAAACAGATCTTTGCTGGATGGCAAGCTATCTTATCTGCTTTTGATTTTACCATTGAACATCTTACAAGTATTTCTAATGCTCTACCTGATTTTTTGACACGAGAATTTTTGCAGGGGGCAGAACAGACCACTCTGACTTAGCCGAATTATCATTAGGACTTCAATTATTTAATAAAAATAAAAATATGGATACTAACAGAGGCAAAATGCCAATGGATATAATCCCAGCCAATTCACCCAATACATCACCATCACCAACAAGAACGCTAGCACCATATTCTCCATCTGACCCAAATAGTCCAATATATCCCACATACTCAAGCCAACCTTCTCTAGCATCTCCATGAACACCGTTATTCTTACAATCCTCTATCCCAAGAAAAACAACAACCAAATCTCAATACGAAGCAACAACTTTTATTGATGATATCATTATAGAAAATAATCAAATGGTTGAAGACCCAAATATTCTAGCCAGACATTTGCTTTGCAATAACCTTAATCATTCTCTTGGTATAAAAACCAGAGAATGGTTTAAGATGATACTACTTGAAACAGGATCAATCACTATTGTACACTACTACCAAAAGAATTCCAGAATAATATCATATTCCAAATTACAGATAAGAAAGATATTACATTTTCATGACTGGGGCTCTGATCCATCAAGGGCAAAAAGATTAATATCCCCAGAATTCCCAAATAAACACTTTAGATATTCAAAATATATTGAAGCCTGACATAAGATTCTCACTGTTCAAAACCAATACTATTCTCATACTGATTCTTACAGTTCAAACTCCCAGTAACATACCCATTTTCTAACTGGTTCAAGGACTGGTTCATGATATGGGGATCTAGAACCCAAATAATGCCCGCAACCTTGCAAACCTCTCAAGACACTTTCATATAATTTAATGGGAGCAATCCCAATATAAATTATCATATGTATTTTGTTGCATTATACCAGATACCATGGATACTCAAATGGCAATATGCAATTTCCCCTAATATAACCAATAATTACCATTATATACCATGTTTGGGAAAACAGATATCTGTAAAATGGTGGTACGTCTTTGTCTGTCACTAACTTGAGCCTAGTAATATTATTCTCAAGCAAATACCACTAGACAATATATCAACTCCATCAGACAACCCAAATAATCTCTCTGAATATATATCTATGATGAAAAGAAAGAACCCACAAGCAACAAAAGTAGAACTTGAAAAGAGCTATTGAAGATATTTTCAGAAGAAGCTGAGACAGCTCAAGAAGAATCAACCTCAGCAGAACCAGATTTAGAAGAACAGTCGGCCCACGGAATGTCACAAAAACCATCCCTCTACTAAACATGGCCCGACCCGAGTAGCCATCATATCAAATAGTCCTTCTTATCGTCAACACGTCAGCAATCAAATCCATCCAATAGTGAACACGTCCCCACGTCACCACGTCACCATGACAAGACATAAAGATACAACACCGACATAAAAGATAGAAAAGTGAACAGTATAAAGTCATATCACATCACATCAAGACAAAAGTAAATAGTAAAAGTAGATTCTCGATCTACTTTTCCCTCGACAACATTAAAGCATGTTCGCCACCTGTCCAGACCAACATCATCTTCTCCTTTACAGCTCATTATCCACTAGTTGGACATTCCAATCCAATTAAATGGATTTGGCATCCACCCTCTATATACGAAAGACTAAGGCACTCCGTGAAGATCAGAGTCATCATCAGAGTTTTCTTCCTGCTCTCTGCTTCTCGCTCCCTGCTCTGCCTCTCTTATAAATTATAAACTCTCTTTTCTCTCTCATATAAGCTTTCTTTCTACACTCTACTTAGTACATCTCTCTTCTCCGTTTATATGTGTGATTGTATATATATATATATATATATATATATATATATAATGATAACATCTGACTAATCATTGATTTAAAAATATGTATATATTTTTTCAACAGTATACTACGACTTATCATTGATTTAAATATATATATATATATATATATATATATATATATAATTTAAATCAATTATAAGTTGAAAGTTACCATTCAAAAAATAAATAAAAAAAATAGTAGTTTACTGTTGAAGAAAAAAGAACGTCTTTTTGAATCAATGAGAAGTTGCATGTTACCACTCGAAAAAGAATGATATTTTTGAATTAATGATAAGAAAAAAAAAAAAAATTGAATGAAATATAAGTCGTATGTTAGGATTCAATATATATATATATATATATATATATATATATATATATATATATATATATATATATATATATATATTTGAATCTATGATAAGTCGTACGTTATCATTCAAAAAAATATATATATGTATTTTACAATTAATGATAAGTCAAATGTTGCTGTTCAATATATATATATATATATATATATATATATATATATATATATATATATATATATATATATATATATATATATATATATATATATTTGAATCAATAATAAGTTGTATGGTACCATTCAAAATAATAATAATAATATATTTTTTTTTTGAGTCCATGATAAGTCGTACGCTACCGTTCAAAAATATATATATATGTAGTCGAACGTTGTCGTTCAAAATATATATATATATATATATATATATATATATTTGAATTAATGATAAGTTGTATGTTACCATTCAAAAGAATAATAATATTTTTGAATCAATGATAAGTTTTATGTTATACTTAAAAAAAAAGTAGTATTTTTGAACGAATGGTAAGTCGTATGTTATTGTATCTACGATAAGTCATAGTTTACAATTGAAAAAAAAATATATATTTTTGAATCAATGATAAGCCCTAGTTTACCGTTCTAGAAAATCATTATTTTTTTAATCAATGAGAAGTCGTACATTACCGTTAAAATATTAATAATAATAATCAACGTATGTCGGACGTTATCGTTCAAAATTTTTTTTTATTTTTGAATCAATGGTAAGCCGCACGTTACCATTC